>NW_028188696.1:0-81000 GCF_978046115.1 Saccoglossus kowalevskii
TATTAGGGTTTCGAGCCCATTTGGTCGAAACCCTATTGAAATTGTTCCGTTTATTATTATTATTATTATTAGGGTTTCGAGCCCATTTGGTCGAAACCCTTTTGTAATTGTTCCGTTTATTATTATTATTATTATTATTATTATTATTATTCTTCCGCCTAAATTTTTGGTCACGCTTTATGTCAACGCCGTTGGACCGATCAATTCAATACTTGCCACAATGGTAAAGCTATATGAGATCTGGTGCATATCCTAAGTTCAGACACGTAGGTCACATGACCAGGCCGCCATCTTGGATTAAAGGCGAAATTTTCAATGACGAATTGCGCACCTTTCTGAGGGTCTGAGTGCTCCAATTTTTTTATGATAGTAGCAGTGCGACAAGGGCTACAAATCTCATCAAAAAAAACTTTAGCGGTCACGTGACTTTTTTTTTTAGAATTTTTTTAAATTTTGTTTTGCATCTCATTTGCATAATTTTCGACAAATCAACTAACCCTGAATAACTTTGAAAGATCATATGACATAGTATTTAATTCCAAAATATCGAGTCCAGGCGATAAGCCGTTTTTTATAAGAAGATTTTAGAATGTTTTTTCATATTTGTTTGTTCTTTTATATGGTCACATAATTGCAATATCTCATGCACTGTTACAGATAGGAACATGCAACCAGTGCAATATTGAAGTGATGGTACATGAAATTCTACTAACAAACAAGATGACCATATATGGTCATGTGATCTCATTAAATATGCATAAATGTAATATATCAAGCACTGTTACAGATAGGGACATGCAACCTGTGCAATATCGAAGCTATAAGACACGAGATGTGACTAACTAATGTGATGACCATATATGGTCATGTGACTTCATCAAATATGCATAAATGTAATAACTCAAGCACAGTTACAGACGGGAACATGCAACCAGTGCAATATTGAAGTGATGGTACATGAAATTTTACTAACAAACAAGATGACCATATATGGTCATGCGACCTCATTGAATATGCATAAATATAATATATCAAGCACTGCAAGAGTTAGGGACATGCAACCTGTGCAATATCGAAGGTATGGGTCAAGAGATGTGGCTAACTAATGTGATGACCATATATGGTCATGTGACTTCATTAAATATGCATAATTGAATTCTCTCAAGAACTGTTACAGACATGAACATGCAACCTGTGCAAAATCGAAGCTGTGGGACATGAGATGTGAGTAACTAATGTGATGACCGTATATGGTCATGTGTGTCATTAAATATGCATAATTGTAATATCTCAAGCAGAATCACAGATAGAGTCATGCAACCTATGCAATATCGAAGCTATGAGACAAGAGATGTGGCTAACTAATGTGATGACCATATATGGTCATGTAATTTCATCAAATATGCATAAATGTAATAACTCAAGCACTGTTACAGATAGGAACATGCAACCAGTGCAATATTGAAGCTATTGCACAACAGAAGTGACTAACACATCCGATGACCATATATGGTCATGTGACCTCATCAAATATGCATAAATGTTATATCTCAAGCACTGTTACAGATAGGAACATGCAACCAGTGCAATATTGAAGCTATTGCACAACAGAAGTCACTAACATATCCGATGATCATATATGGTCATGTGACCTCATCAAATAAGCATAAATGTAATAACTCAATCACTATTACAGACGGGAACATGCAACCTGTGCAATATCGAATCTATGGAACAAGAGATGTGACTAACTAATGTGATGACTATATATGATCATGTGACCTCATCCAATATGCATAAATGTAATAACTCAAGCACTGTTACAGACGGGAACATGCAACCTGTGCAATATCAAAGCTATGGGACAAGAGATGTGACTAACTAATGTGATGACCATATATGGTCATGTGACCTCATCAAATATGCATAAATGTTATATTTGAAACACAGTAACAGATAGAAACACACAACCTGTGCAATATCGAAGCTATGAGACAAGATATGTAACTAACACATCTGATGCCCAAACACGGTCATGTGACATCATTAAATATGCATAAATGTAATAACTCAAGCACTGTTACAGACGGGAACATGCAACCTGTGCAATATCGAATCTATGGAACAAGAGATGTGACTAACTAATGTGATGACCACATATGGTCATGTGACCTCATCAAATATGCATAAATGTTATATCTCAAGCACTGTTACAGATAGGAAAATGCAACCAATGCAATATTGAAGTTATTGCACAACAGAGCTGACAAAAACATCCGATGACCATATATGGTCATGGGACATCATTAAATATGCAAGATTGTAATACCTTAAGCACTGTAACAGACAGGAACATGCAACATGTTTAGTATGAAGGCCATGCAATTTCCTTTAATATATTATTGTCAATGATGCTGATTTTGGAACGCTGCTAATAAGTCAGTGGGCTCGAAACCCGACATTGCTGCAACGCAGCTATATTTATTAGGGGCCCAAGCCCAAAGGGCGAGGCCCCTATTATTATCGTTCAGTTTTTTCTTTCTTTCTTTCTTTCTTTCTTCCGTAACTTTTTTCGTCAAGTCGTTTGAGAAAACCGCTGAACGGAATGGTCTGATAATGCTCTATACTGATAGTCCCTAATGTGAACTGGTGCAACATGCTTTCAGAATTTCGATTGGTCAATTAGTTTGGCAGCCATATTGGATTGAAATAAAATCGGAAGTGGCTGTTTGACCACTTTCTGAGGGTCTAGGCGTCTAGATTTTTTTATGGTATATAGTACAACTCATGTGTAATAAATATCAGCAATAAAAACTTTAGCGGTCATGTGACTTTTCCCGCCATTTTGTTTTTCGTAAAAACGGCAAAAAACACTTAAAAATCTTCTTCTTCAGAACCACCAAGTAGAATGCTCTCATATGTAGTATTTAGCTTCTATATATGAATCCCATTTAGGTTTGATAAAATTTTTACGATTGGTCACGTGGTTTGGCCACCATTTTGGATTTCTTCTAAACAGGAAGTAGTTTTTTACTATGGCAACACTTGAGGGATTATTTTCAATTTTGCTTCATGGCATCTGTATATCTATCTCTTTCAGAAACCTAAAAAAGATTTCAGATCAGTCACGTGGTTTGGCCGCCATCTTGGATTTTAAGCAAAATTGCCCAAAAGTTTGGGCATTTGTTTCTCAGAGGTGATTCAACCAATCTACCAGATGTTTTTATATTTACCATGCCTGGCCTTAGCTCCATATGAGAAAAATAATATTATTTTGATCAGTCACATGGTTTGGCCGCCATCTTGGATTTTATGAAAACAGATCTTGTGCAATTACATGTGTTGTATTGGTCCGATTTGGCTAAAATTGTATATGTGCATTCTACTCTTGAGATGCATTTTTTCAACCGAATGGCACGTGGCTGGGTTTTGTCGATGGGCGCCTAAGGGGTGGGGGCTTCTAACCTCATTAATATGCATTACTGATATATCTCAAGCACTGTTGGAGTTAGGAAGATGAAACCTGTGTTATTATGACAACATTAAACAATTGATTTCATTAAAATAACAGATTACCATATATGGTCATGTGAACTCATTAATATGCATAACCATTATATCTCAAACACTGTTGTAGTTAGGAAGATGATTCCTGTGTTATCATGACAACAGTGAACAAGAGATTTGATTAAAATAACAGATGACCATATATGGTCATGTCAACTCATTAATATGCATAACCATTATATCTTAAGCACTGTTGCAGTTAGGAAGATGAATCCTGTGTTATTATGACAACAGTGAACAAGAGATTTGATTAAAAATAACAGATGACCATATATGGTCATGTGAACTCATTAATATGCAAAGCAGTCATATCTAAAACACTGTCGCAGAGCAGGACGTGTAACAAGTGTCATTACGAAGACATTGAATGAAAGATGTAACTGACATTAGAAATGGCTATATATGATTATGTAATCTCATTATTAAGAACATGGCTCATTATATATCCTGAAAACCATATTTCGATAACCAAACCAGGTAAATACATGGTACCAACTTCATTTTGACCTCATGTTACTGATAATTCAAGCTACCTGATTGTCTAACATGTGACCACATTAATTATGAAACAGAATCTTGTCAGCTTGGGCCCCGGTGACGCCGCTTGCGGCTTTAATTTCTTCTTTCTTTCTTTCTTTCTTTCTTCCGTAACTTTTTTCGTCAAGCCGTTTGGGAAAACTGCTGAACGGAATGGTCTGATAATGCTCTATACTGATAGTCCCTAATGTGAACTGGTGCAACATGCTTTCAAAATTTCGATTGGTCAATTAGTTTGGAAGCCATATTGAATTGAAATAAAACCGGAAGTGGCTGTTTGTCCACTTTCTGAGGGTCTAGGCGTCTAGATTTTTTTATGGTATATAGGACAACACATGTGTAATAGATATCAGTAATAAAAACTTTAGCGGTCATGTGACTTTTCCCGCCATTTTGTTTTTCCTAAAAACGGCAAAAAACACTAAAAAATCTTCTTCTTCAGAACCATCTAGCAGAATCCTCTCATGTGTTGTATTTAGCTTCTATATATGAATCCCATTTAGGTTTGATAAAATTATTACGATTGGTCACGTGGTTTGGCCACCATTTTGGATTTCTTCTAAACAGGAAGTAGTTTTTTACTATGGCAACACTTGAGGGATTATTTTCAATTTTGCTTCATGGCATCAGTGTATCAAACCCTTTCAGAAATCTAAAAAAAATTCAGATCAGTCACATGGTTTGGCCGCCATTTTGGATTTTAAGCAAAATTGACAAAAAGTTTGGGTATTTATTTCTCAGAGACGATTCAACCAATCTACTAGATGTTTTTATATTTACCATGCCTGCCCGTAGCTCCATATGAGAAAAATATTATTATTTTGATCAGTCACATGGTTTGGCCGCCATCTTGGATTTTGTGAAAATAGACATTATGCAACTACATGTTTTGTATTAGTCTGATTTCTTTCAAATTTTGTATGTGCATTTGTGTCATCAGATGCATCATTTTGCCCCAATAGCACACTGCTAGGCCACGTGGCTGGGTACCCATGGGGTGGGGGCTTCTAACCTCATTAATATGCATAACTGTTATAACTCAAACACTGTCGCAGTTAGGGTGATGAATCCTGTGTTATTATGACAACGTTGAACAAGAGGTTTGATTAAAATAACAGATGACCATATATGGTCATGTGAACTCATTAATATGCATAACCATTATATCTTAAACACTTTTGCAGTTAGGATGATGAATCCTGTGTTATTATGACAACGTTGAACAAGAGATTCGATTAAAATAACAAATGACCATATATGGTCATGTGAGCTCATTAATATGCATAACTGTCATATCTCAAACACTGTTGCAGTTAGGAAGTGGAATCCTGTGTTATTATGACAACAGTGAACAAGAGATTTGATTAAAATAACAGATGACCATATATGGTCATGTAAACTCATTAATATGCATAGCAGTCATATCTGAAACACTGTCGCAGAACAGGACATGTAACTAGTGTCATTATGAAGACATTGAATGAAAGATGTAACTGACATTAGAAATGACTATATATGATTATGTAATCTCATTATTGTGCATAAGAACATGGCTCATTATATATCCTGAAAACCATATTTCGATAACCAAACCAGGTAAATACATGGTACCAACTTCATTTCGACCTCATGTTACTGATAATACAAGCTACCTGATTGTCTAACATGTGACCTCATTTATTATGAAACAGAATCTTGTCATGATAGATCAGCTTGGGCCCCGGTGACGCCGCTTGCGGCTTTAATTAGGGGCCCAAGCCCAAAGGGCGAGGCCCCTATTATTATCGTTCAGTTTTTTTAGGGGCCCAAGCCTGTAGGGCGTGGCCCCTATTCTTATTGTTCGGTTTTTTCTTCATCTTCTTTCTTCTTTCTTCCGTAACTTTTTTCGTCAAGCCGTTTGAGAAAACCACTGAACCAAATAGTCTGAAATTGCTCTATATTGATAGTCTCTAATATGAACTGGTGCAACATGCTTTCAGAATTTTGATTGGCCAATTAGTTTGGCAGCCATATTGGATTGAAATAAAACCGGAAGTGGTTGTTTGACCACTTTCTGAGGGTCTAGGCGTCTAGATTTTTTTATGGTATATAGTACAACTCATGTGTAATAAATATCAGAAATAAAAACTTTAGCGGTCATGTGACTTTTCCCGCCATTTTGTTTTTCCTAAAAACGGCAAAAAACACTTTAAAATCTTCTTCTTCAGAACCGCCAAGTAAAATGTTCTCATATTCAGTACTTAGCTTCTACATATGGAGCAGATTTAGATTTGAGAAATTCATTATGTTTGGTCACGTGGTTTGGCCGCCATTTTGGATTTGTTCTCAACAGGAAGTAGTTTTTCACTCATGCCACACGTGAGCGATTATTTTCAATATTGCTACATGGCATCTCTATGTCAATCTCTTTTAGAAACCTATAACAGATTTCAGATCAGTCACATGGTTTGGCCGCCATCTTGGATTTTGAGGAAAATTGACCAAAAGTTTGGGCATTTGTTTCTCAGAGGTGATTCAACGAATCTACTAGATGTTTTTATATTTACCATGCCTGGCCTTAACTCCATATGGAAAAAATAATATATTTTCGATAAGTCACGTGGTTTGGCCGCCATCTTGGATTTTGTGAAAATTGAAACTATGCAACTACATGTTTTGTATTAGTCCGATTGGAATACAATTTTGTACGTGTATTCTACTCTTTAGATACATTCTTTCCCCTTAATGGCACATGGCTAGGTCATGTGGCTACGCGCCCATGGGGTGGGGGGCTTCTAACCTCATTAATATGCATAGCTGCTATATCTCAAGCACTGTTGCAGTTAGGAAGATGATTCCTGTGTTATCATGACAACAGTGAACAAGCAATTTCATTAAAATAACAGATTACCATATATGGTCATGTGAACTCATTAATATGCATAACTGTTATATCTCAAGCACTGTTGCAGGTAGGAAGATGATTCCTGTGTTATCATGACAACAGTGAACCTGAGATTTGATTAAAATAACATATGACCATATATGGTCATGTGAACTCATTAATATGCATAACTGTTATATCTCAAACACTGTTGCAGGTAGGAAGATGAAACCTGTGTTAGTATGATGATGTTAAACAAGAGATTTGAATAAAATAACAGATGACCATATATGGTCATGTGAGCTCATTAATATGCTTAATCGTTGTATCTCAAACACTGTTGCAGGTAGGAAGATGAAACCTGTGTTAGTATGATGATGTTAAACAAGAGATTTGATTAAAATAACATATGACCATATATGGTCATGTGAGCTCATTAATATGCTTAATCGTTGTATCTCAAACACTGTTGCAGTTAGGAAGATGAATCCTGTGTTATTATGACAACAATGAACAAGAGATTTGATTACAATAACAGATGACCATTTATGGTCATGTGAACTCATTAATATTCATAACATTAATATCTCAAATAAATATATGGAACCAACTGCATGGGGTGGGGGCTTCTAACCTCATTAATAATCATCACTGTTATAACTCAAGCACTGTTGTAGTTAGAATGATGAATCCTGTGTTATTATGACAACGTTGAACAAGAGATTTGATTAAAATAACAGATGACCATATATTAATAACCTTTATATCTCAAATAAATACATGGAACCAACTGCATTTCGACCTCATGGTACTAATCATTCAAACTAATTGTGTATCATTTGACCTCATTATTTATGGCATGTATACTTGGGCCCCTGTGACGCTGCTTGCAGCTTTAATCTTTCTTTCTTTCTTTCTTTCTTCCGTAACTTTTTTCGTCGAGCCGTTTGAGAAAACTGCTGAACCAAATAGTTTGAAAATGCTCTATAATGATAGGCTCTACTATGAACTGGTGCAACATGCTTTCAGAATTTTGATTGGCCAATTAGTTTGGCAGCCATATTGGATTGAAATAAAACCGGAAGTGGCTGTTTGACCACTTTCTGAGGGTCTAGGTGTCTAGATTTTTTTATGGTATATAGTACAACTCATGTGTAATAAATATCAGCAATAAAAACTTTAGCGGTCATGTGACTTTTCCCGCCATTTTGTTTTTCCTAAAAACGGCAAAAAACACTTAAAAATCTTCTTCTTCAGAACCACCAAGTAGAATGCTCTCATGTGTTGTATTTAGCTTCTATATATGAATCCGATTTAGGTTTGAAAAAATGTTTACGATTGGTCACGTGGTTTGGCCACCATTTTGGATTTCTTCTAAACAGGAAGTAGTTTTTTACTCTGGCAACACTTGAGGGATTATTTTCAATTTTGCTTCATGGCATCTGTATATCAAACTATTTCAGAAACCTAAACAAAATTTCAGATCAGTCACATGGTTTGGCCGCCATTTTGGATTTTAAGCAAAATTGACCAAAAGTTTGGGTAATTGTTTCTCAGAGACGATTCAACCAATCTACTATATGTTTTTATATTTACCATGCCTGGCCTTAGCTGCATACGAGAAAAATAATATTATTTTGATCAGTCACGTGGTTTGGCCGCCATCTTGGATTATGTGAAAATAGAAATTATGCAACTACATGTTTTGTATTAGTCTGATTTCTTTCAAATTTTGTATGTGCATTTGTGTCATCAGATGCATCATTTTGCCCCAATAGCACAATGTTAGGCCACGTGGCTGGGCACCCATGGGGTGGGGGCTTCTAACCTCATTAATATGCATAACTGTTATAACTCAAGCACTGTTGTAGTTAGGATGATGAATCCTGTGTTATTATGACAACCTTGAACAAGAGATTCGATTAAAATAACAAATGACCATATATGGTCATGTGAGCTCATTAATATGCATAACTGTCATATCTCAAACACTGTTGCAGTTAGGAAGTGGAATCCTGTGTTATTATGACAACAGTGAACAAGAGATTTGATTAAAATAACAGATAACCATATATGGTCATGTGAACTCATTAATATGCATAGCAGTCATATCTAAAACACTGTCGCAGTTAGGAAGATGAATCCTGTGTTATTATGACAACAGTGAACAAGAGATTTGATTAAAATAACAGATGACCATATATGGTCATGTGAACTCATTAATATGCATAACCATTATATCTTAAACACTGTTGCAGTTAGGAAGATGAATCCTGTGTTCTTATGACAACAGTGAACAAGAGATTTGATTAAAATAACAGATGACCATATATGGTCATGTGAACTCATTAATATGCATAGCAGTCATATCTGAAACACTGTCGCAGAGTAGGACATGTAACTAGTGTCATTATGAAGACATTGAATGAAAGATGTGTCCTGTGTCATTATGACAACAGTGAACAAGAGATTTGATTAAATAATAGATAACCATATATGGTCATGTGAACTCATTAATATGCATAGCAGTCATATCTAAAACACTGTCGCAGTTAGGAAGATGAATCCTGTGTTATTATGACAACAGTGAACAAGAGATTTGATTAACAGATGACCATATATGGTCATGTGAACTCATTAATATGCATAACCATTATATCTTAAACACTGTTGCAGTTAGGAAGATGAATCCTGTGTTCTTATGACAACAGTGAACAAGAGATTTGATTAAAATAACAGATGACCATATATGGTCATGTGAACTCATTAATATGCATAGCAGTCATATCTGAAACACTGTCGCAGAGCAGGACATGTAACTAGTGTCATTATGAAGACATTGAATGAAAGATGTAACTGACATTAGAAATGGCTATATATGATTATGTAATATATGATTATGTAATCTCATTATTGTGCATAAGAACATGGCTCATTATATATCCTGAAAACCATATTTTGATAACCAAACCAAGTAAATACATGGTACCAACTTCATTTTGACCTCATGTTACTGATAATTCAAGCTACCTGATTGTCTAACATGTGACCACATTAATTACGAAACAGAATCTTGTCAGCTTGGGCCCCGGTGACGCCGCTTGCGGCTTTAATTATTATTATTATTCTTCCGCCTAAATTTTTGGTCACGCTTTATGTCAACATCGTTGGACCGATCAGTTCCATACTTGCCACAATGGTAAAGCTGTATGAGATCTGGTGCATATCCTAAGTTCAGACATATAGGTCACATGACCAGGCCGCCATCTTGGATTAAAGGCGAAATTTTCAATGGTGAATTGCGCACCTTTCTGAGGGTCTGAGTGCTCCAATTTTTTTATGATAGTAGCAGTGCGACAAGGGCTACAAATTTCATCAAAAAAAACTTTAGCGGTCACGTGACTTTTTTTTATAGAATTTTTTTAAATTTTGTTTTGCATCTCATTTGCATAATTTTCGACAAATCAACTAACCCTGAATAACTTTGAAAGATCATATGACATAGTATTTAATTCCAAAATATGGAAGTCCAGGCGAAAAGCCGTTTTTTATAAGAAGATTTTAGAATGTTTTTTCATATTTTTTTGTTCTTTTACATGGTCACGTGACCTCATTTTATAGACATAATTGCAATATCTTAAGCACTGTTACAGTTAGGAACATGCAACCAGTGCAATATTGAAGCTATTGCACAACAGAAGTCACTAACATATCCGATGACCATATATGGTCATGTGACCTCATGAAATAAGCATAAATGTAATAACTCAATCACTATTACAGACGGGAACATGCAACCTGTGCAATATCAAATCTATGGAACAAGAGATGTGACTAACTAATGTGATGACCATATATGGTCATGTGACCTCATCAAATATGCATAAATGTTATATTTGAAACACAGTAACAGATAGAAACACACAACCTGTGCAATATCGAAGCTATGAGACAAGATATGTGACTAACACATCTGATGCCCATACACGGTCATGTGACATCATTAAATATGCATAAATGTAATAACTCAAGCACTGTTACAGACGGGAACATGCAACCTGTGCAATATCGAATCTATGGAACAAGAGATGTGACTAACTAATGTGATGACCACATATGGTCATGTGACCTCATCAAATATGCATAAATGTTACATCTCAAGCACTGTTACAGATAGGAAAATGCAACCAATGCAATATTGAAGTTATGGCACAACAGAGCTGACAAAAACATCCGATGACCATATATGGTCATGGGACATCATTAAATATGCAAGATTGTAATACCTTAAGCACTGTTACAGACAGGAACATGCAACATGTTTAGTATGAAGGCCATGCAATTTCCTTTAATATATTATTGTCAATGATGCTGATTTTGGAACGCTGCTAATAAGTCAGTGGGCTCGAAACCCGACATTGCTGCAACGCAGCTATATTTAGGGTTTCGAGCCCATTTGGTCGAAACCCTATTGTAATTGTTCCGTTTATTATTATTATTATTATTATTATTATTATTATTATTCTTCCGCCTAAATTTTTGGTCACGCTTTATGTCAACACCGTTGGACCGATCAGTTCCATACTTGCCACAATGGTAAAGCTGTATGAGATCTGGTGCATATCCTAAGTTCAGACACATAGGTCACATGACCAGGCCGCCATCTTGGATTAAAGGCGAAATTTTCAATGCCGAATTGCGCACCTTTCTGAGGGTCTGAGTGCTCCAATTTTTTTATGATAGTAGCAGTGCGACAAGGGCTACAAATTTCATCAAAAAAAACTTTAGCGGTCACGTGACTAATTTTTTTCTAGAATTTTTTTAATTTTCTTTTGCATCTCATTTGCATAATTTTCGACTAATCAACTATCCCTGAATAACTTTGAAAGATCATATGACATAGTATTTAATTCCAAAATATGAAGTCCAGGCGATAAGCCGTTTTTTAGAAGAAGATTTTAGAATGTTTTTTCATATTTTTTTTGTTCTTTTATATGGTCACGTGACCTCATTTTATAGACATAATTGCAATATCTCAAGCACTTTTACAGATAGGAACATGCAACCAGTGCAATATTGAAGTGATGGTACATGAAATTCTACTAACAAACAAGATGACCATATATGGTCATGTGATCTCATTAAATATGCATAAATGTAATATATCAAGCACTGTTACAGATAGCGACATGCAACCTGTGCAATATCGAAGCTATAAGACACGAGATGTGACTAACTAATGTGATGACCATATATGGTCATGTGACTTCATCAAATATGCATAAATGTAATAACTCAAGCACAGTTACAGACGGGAACATGCAACCAGTGCAATATTGAAGTGATGGTACATGAAATTTTACTAACAAACAAGATGACCATATATGGTCATGTGACCTCATTGAATATGATTAAATGTAATATATCAAGCACTGTAAGAGTTAGGGACATGCATCCTGTGCAATATCGAAGGTATGGGTCAAGAGATGTGACTAACTAATGTGATGACCATATATGGTCATGTGACTTCATTAAATATGCATAATTGAATTATCTCAAGCACTGTTACAGTTAGAAACATGCAACCTGTGCAATATCGAAGCTGTGAGACAAGAGATGTGACTAACTAATGTGATGACCATATATGGTCATGAAACTTCATCAAATATGCATACATGAAATAACTCAAGCACTGTTACAGACATGAACATGCAACCTGTGCAAAATCGAAGCTATGGGACATGAGATGTGAGTAACTAATGAGATGACCGTATATGGTCATGTGACGTCATTAAATATGCATAATTGTAATATCTCAAGCAGAATCACAAATAGAGACATGCAACATATGCAATATCGAAGCTATGAGACAAGAGATGTGACTAACAAATGTGATGACCATATATGGTCATGTAACTTCATCAAATATGCATAAATGTAGTAACTTAAGCACTGTTACAGATAGGAACATGCAACCAGTGCAATATTGAAGCTATTGCACAACAGAAGTGACTAACACATCTGATGACCATATATGGTCATGTGACCTCATCAAATATGCATAAATGTTATATCTCAATCACTGTTACAGATAGGAACATGCAACCAGTGCAATATTGAAGCTATTGCGCAACAGAAGTGACTAACATATCCGATGACCATATATGGTCATGTGACCTCATCAAATAAGCATAAATGTAATAACTCAAGCACTATTACAGACGGGAACATGCAACCTGTGCAATATCGAATCTATGGAACAATAGATGTGACTAACTAATGTGATGACCATATATGGTCATGTGACCTCATCAAATATGCATAAATGTTATATGTCAAGCACTGATACAGATAGGAACATGCAACCAGTGCAATATTGAAGTTATTGCACAACAGAAGTGACCGACACATCCGATGTCCATATATGGTCATGTGACATCATTAAATATGTATGATTGTAAAACATTAAGCACTGTTACAGACAGGAACATGTAACATGTTTAGTGTGAAGGCCATGCAAATCCATTAATATATTCTTGTCGATGATGCTGGTTTTGGAACGCTGCTAATAAGTCAGTGGGCTCGAAACCCGACATTGCTGCAACGCAGCTATATTTATTATTATTATTCTTCCGCCTAAATTTTTGGTCACGCTTTATGTCAACACCGTTGGACCGATCAGTTCCATACTTGCCACAATGGTAAAGCTGTATGAGATCTGGTGCATATCCTAAGTTCAGACACATAGGTCACATGACCATGCCGCCATCTTGGATTAAAGGCGAAATTTTCAATGCCGAATTGCGCACCTTTCTGAGGGTCTGAGTGCTCCAATTTTTTATAATAGTAGCAGTGCGACAAGGGCTACAAATCTCAGCAAAAAAAACTTTAGCGGTCACGTGACTTTTTTTTTAGAATTTTTTTAAATTTTGTTTTGCATCTCATTTGCATAATTTTCGACAAATCAACTAACCCTGAATAACTTTGAAAGATCATATTACATAGTATTTAATTCCAAAATATGGAGTCCAGGCGATAAGCCGTTTTTTATAAGAAGATTTTAGAATGTTTTTTCATATTTTTTTGTTCTTTTAGATGGTCACGTGACCTCATTTTATAGACATAATTGCAATATCTCAAGCACTGTTACAGATAGGAACATGCAACCAGTGCAATATCGAAGCTATAAGACACAAGATGTGACTAACTAATGTGATGACCATATATGGTCATGTGACTTCATCAAATATGCATAAATGTAATAACTCAAGCACAGTTACAGATGGGAACATGCAACCAGTGCAATATTGAAGTGATGGTACATGAAATTTTACTAACAAACAAGATGACTATATATGGTCATGTGACCTCATTGAATATGCATAAATGTAATATATCAAGCACTGCAAGAGTTAGTTACATGCAACCTGTGCAATATCGGAGGTATGGGTCAAGAGATGTGACTAACTAATGTGATGACCATATATGGTCATGTGACTTCATTAAATATGCATAATTGAATTATCTCAAGCAGAATCACATATAGAGACATGCAACCTATGCAATATCGAAGCTATGTGACAAGAGATATGACTAACTAATGTGATGACCATATATGGTCATGTAACTTCATCAAATATGCATAAATGTAATAACTCAAGTACTGTTACAGATAGGAACATGCAACCAGTGCAATATTGAAGCTATTGCACAACAGAAGTGACTAACACATCCAATGACCATATATGGTCATGTGACCTCATCAAATATGCATAAATGTTATATCTCAAGCACTGTTACAGATAGGAACATGCAACCAGTGCAATATTGAAGGTATTGCACAACAGAAGTGACTAACACATCCGTTGACCATATATGGTCATGTGACCTCATCAAATAAGCATAAATGTAATAACTCAAGCACTATTACAGACGGGAATATGCAACCTGTGCAATATCGAATCTATGGAACAAGAGATGTGACTAACTAATGTGATGACCATATATGGTCAGGTGACCTCATCAAATATGCACAAATGTTATATCTCAAGCACTGTTACAGATAGGAACATGCAACCAATGCAATATTGAAGTTATTGCACAACTGAGCTGAAAAAAACATCCGATGACCGTTTATGGTCATGGGACATTATTAAATATGCAAGATTGTAATACCTTAAGCACTGTTACAGACAGGAACATGTAACATGTTTAGTATGAAGGCCATGCAATTTCCTTTAATATATTATTGTCAATGATGCTGATTTTGGAACGCTGCTAATATGTCAGTGGGCTCGAAACCCGACATTGCTGCAACGCAGCTATATTTAGGGTTTCGAGCCCATTTGGTCGAAACCCTATTGTAATTGTTCCGTTTATTATTATTATTATTATTATTATTCTTCCGCCTAAATTTTTGGTCACGCTTTATGTCAACACCGTTGGACCGATCAGTTCCATACTTGCCACAATGGTAAAGCTGTATGAGATCTGGTGCATATCCTAAGTTCAGACACATAGGTCACATGACCAGGCCGCCATCTTGGATTAAAGGCGAAATTTTCAATGCCGAATTGCGCACCTTTCTGAGGGTCTGAGTGCTCCAATTTTTTTATGATAGTAGCAGTGCGACAAGGGCTACAAATTTCATCAAAAAAAACTTTAGCGGTCACGTGACTAATTTTTTTCTAGAATTTTTTTAATTTTCTTTTGCATCTCATTTGCATAATTTTCGACGAATCAACTAACCCTGAATAACTTTGAAAGATCATATGACATAGTATTTAATTCCAAAATATGCAGTACAGGCGATAAGCCGTTTTTTATAAGAAGATTTTAGAATGTTTTTTTATATTTTTTTGTTCTTTTATATGGTCACGTGACCTCATTTTATAGACAAAATTGCAATATCTCAAGCACTGTTACAGATAGGAACATGCAACCAGTGCAATATTGAAGTGATGGTACATGACATTCTACTAACAAACAAGATGACCATATATGGTCATGTGATCTCATTAAATATGCATAAATATAATATATCAAGCACTGTTACAGATAAGGACATGCAACCTGTGCAATATCGAAGCTATAAGACACGAGATGTGACTAACTAATGTGATGACCATATATGGTCATGTGACTTCATCAAATATGCATAAATGTAATAACTCAAGCACAGTTAAAGACGGGAACATGCAACCAATGCAATATTGAAGTGATGGTACATGAAATTTTACTAACAAACAAGATGACCATATATGGTCAAGTGACCTCATTGAATATGCATAAATGTAATATATCAAGCACTGTAAGAGTTAGGGGCATGCAACCTGTGCAATATCGGAGGTATGGGTCAAGAGATGTGACTAACTAATGTGATGACCGTATATGGTCATGTGACGTTATTACATATGCATAATTGTAATATCTCAAGCAGAATCACAGATAGAGACATGCAACCTATGCAATATCGAAGCTATGAGACAAGAGATGTGACTAACTAATGTGATGACCATATATGGTCATGTAACTTCATCAAATATGCATAAATGTAATAACTCAAGCACTGTTACAGATAGGAACATGCAACCAGTGCAATATTGAAGCTATTGCACAACAGAAGTGACTAACACACCTGATGACCATATATGGTCATGTGACCTCATCAAATATGCATAAATGTTATATCTCAAGCACTGTTACAGATAGGAACATGCAACCAGTGCAATATTGAAGCTATTGCACAACAGAAGTGACTAACATATCGGATGACCATATATGGTCATGTGACCTCATCAAATAAGCATAAATGTAATATATCAAGCACTGTTACAGTTCGGGACATGCAACCTGTGCAATATCGAAGCTATGGGTCAAGAGATGTGACTAACTAATGTGATGACCATATATGGTCATGTGACCGCATCAAATATGCATAAATGTTATATTCGAAACACAGTAACAGATAGAAACACGCATCCAGTGCAATATTGAAGCTATTGCACAACAAAAGTGACTAACACACCCGATGACCATATATGGTCATGTGACCTCATCAAATATGCATAAATGTTATATCTCAAGCACTGTTACAGATAGGAACATGCAACCAGTGCAATATTGAAGCTATTGCACAACAGAAGTGACTAACTAATGCGATGACCATATATGATCATGTGACCTCATCAAATATGCATAAATGTAATAACTCAAGCACTGTTACAGATGGGAACATGCAACCTATGCAATATCGAAGCTATGGGACAAGAGATGTGACTAACTAATGTGATGACCATATATGGTCATGTGACATCATCAAATATGCATAAATGTTATATCTCAAGCACTGTTACAGATAGGAACATGCAACCAATGCAATATTGAAGTTATTGCACAACAGAGCTGACAAAAACATCAGATGACCATATATGGTCATGGGACATAATTAAATATGCGAGATTATAATACCTTAAGCACTGTTACAGACAGGAACATGTAACATGTTTAGTATGAAGGCCATGCAATTTCCTTTAATATATTATTGTCAATGATGCTGATTTTGGAACGTTGCTAATAAGTCAGTGGGCTCGAAACCCGACATTGCTGCAACGCAGCTATATTTAGGGTTTCGAGCCCTATGGGGCGAAACCCTATTGTAATTGCTTTGATTATTATTATTATTATTATTTTTCCGCCGTTTTTTGTAAGTTCTGTAACTTGAAAACTAATGCTGCGATTGATTTGCCATTTTGCATGCTGATAAAGGGCCATGAGTTGTGGTGCATACCCCAAAACTAGCTATGTAGGTCACATGACCTGGCCGCCATCTTAGATAGAACACAAACCGGAAGTGCTCAATTGCACCACTTTCTGAGGGTCTAGGAACTTCCGGTTTTTTTGTGTGGCATCATTGGCTCATGTCTAGCAAATATCAGCAATAAAATCTTTAGCGGTCATGTGACCTTGGCCGCCATATTGGATTTTCCGAAAATTGACAAAAAAATTTTAAAATCTTCTTCTCAAAAATGGCTCATTCATGTGATTATACATTTGCTTTGCAGCACCTATGGGCATAGCCCTACAAAGTGACTGAAGCAGATTTTTGAAAAATGGCTTCCTTTGGCAGCCATCTTGGATTTAATATAAAGTGAAAGTACGCTATAACTCATGAACAATTTGCCAGATTTAAACCAATGTTGGCATACAACATCCCTTCAATAAGATGATTATGTGTTCATAAAAATATTTCCCATGATTCAAGTGGTTTTGGCGGCCATATTGAATTTATCAAAAAATTGCAAAAAACCTCAAAAAATTATCTTCTTAAAAACCGCTTGTTTGTTTGACAATCAATTTAGCATATAGTATCTCTGTTGATAGCTCTACAAAGTTACTGAAGCAGATTTTCGAAAAATGGCTTCCTTTGGCAGCCATCTTGGATTTAGTAAAAAGTGAAAGCACGCTATAACTTATGAACAATTTGCCAGATTTAAACAACACTTGGCATACAACATCCGCTCAATGAGATGATTATGTGTTCATGGAAATATTTCCCATGATTCAAGTGGTTTTGGCGGCCATGTTGAATTTATCACAAAAATTCAAAAAACATCAAAAAATATCTTGTTAAAAACTGCTTGCTTGTTTGAAAAGCAATTTAGCATATAGTATCTCTGTTGATAGCTCTACAAAGTTACTGAAGTAGATTTTTAAAAATGGCTTCCTTAGGCAGCCATCTTGGATTTAGTAAAAGAGAAAAAGATCTATAACTAATGAACTATTTGTCCGTGCATTAAGTTTATCATATTCCTGTGAAATCAAATCCATATGTTGTTTAGTTTGTCTGCTATCTTGCATTCTAGACATGAAACGTTCGTCAAATAATCACATCGAGCAAGTGCAATTTGTCATGAGCCACGCAGGCTCGAAACCCGTCATCGCTGCTATGCAGCTATATTTAGGTTTTCAAGACACATGTCTTGGAAACCTTTTGTAATTGTTATGTTTTTTATTATTATTATTATTAGGTTTTCAAGACACATGTCTTGGAAACCTATTGTAATCGTTATGTTTTTTATTATTCCGCCAGATTTTTTCGCTAAGCGCCATTTCGACACCGTTGCACATATCTGGAAAAATTTTTCATATGTTTGTAAAGGTTGATGAGATCTAGTGCATATCCTAAGATGACGCATGTTGGTCACGTGGTACGGCGGCCATTTTGAATTTAAGACGAAATATGGCATGCTCATTTAAACACCTTTCTGAGGGTCTAGGAGTCTCAAACTTTCGCTTAAAAGAAGCATTGGCCCTAGAGCTACGTATTTCATGAAAAAAAAGTTGAACGGTCATGTGACTTTTTTTTCTAGAATTTTCTGAAATATTGTTTTGCATCTCATTTGCATAATTTTGATCGTATCAAAATTCCACGCCATAATTTTGAAGAACATCATACATACTACCGATTAATCAAAGAATCATGAAAGTGCGACCAACAGTTTTGGAGGAGTTGATTTATGAATATTTTTCACATTTTATATAAAATAGTGAGCAATGATGCATTATGGGAAAGGGGGGAGGGCCCTTAATACGATACACATTGTATTGCCATATATTGAGAACTATTGCATATACAAACATGGAACCAACGCTTTATTGAAGACATTGGACAAGAGAATTGACCAAAATATTGGATGACCATATATGGACATAAAACTCATTAAATATGCATGTCTCTAATATCTCATGCACTATTGCAAGTACAAACATGGAACCATGGCTATATTGAAGACATTGGACGAGAGAATTGACCAACATATTCGATGACCATATATGGTCATAGAACTCATTGAATATGCATGTCTCTAATATCTCATGCACTTTTAAAGATAGAAACATGTACCCAAACCTATTGTGAAGGCATTGGACAAGAGAATTGACCAACACATTCGATGACCATATATGGTCATAGAACTCATTAAATATACATGTCTCTAATATCTCAGGCACTATTGCAAGTACAAACATGCAACCAGTGCTATATTGAAGACATTGGACGAGACAATTGAGCAACATATTCGATGACCATATATGGTCATATAACTCATTAAATATGCATGTCTCTAATATCTCGTGCACTATTGCAAGTACAAACATGGAACCAATGCTATATTGAAGACATTGGACAAAAGAATTGACCAACATAGTTGATGACCATATATGGTCATCGAACTCATTAAATATGCATGTCTCTAATATCTTAAAAAGATAGACATGTACCCAAACCTATATTGAAAGCATTGGACAAGAGAATTGACCAGCATATTCAATGACCATATATGGTCATCGAACTCATTAAATATGCATGTCTCTAATATCTCTAGCACTTAAAAAGATAGACATGTACCCAAACCTATATTGAAAGCATTGGACAAGAGAATTGACCAACATATTCAATGACCATATATGGTCATATAACTCATTAAATATGCATGTCTCTAATATCTCATGCACTATTGCAACTACAAACATGGAATCAATGCTATATTGAAGACATTGGTCAAAAGAATTGACCAACACAGTTGATGACCATATATGGTCATATAACTCATTAAATATGCATATTCATAATATCTCTAGCACTTTAAAAGATAGAGACATGTACCCAAACCTACATTGAAAAACATTGGACAAGAGAATTGACGAACACATTCGATGACCATATATGGTCATAGAACTCATTAAATATGCATGTCTATAATATCTCAGGCACTATTGCAAACACAAACATGGAACCAATGTTATATTGAAGACATTGGACAAGAGGATTGACCAACACATTCGATGACCATATATGGTCATAGAACTCATTAAATATGCATGTCTCTAATATCTTATGCACTATTGCAAGTACAAACGTGGTACCAACGCTATATTGAATACATTGGACAACAGAATTGACCAACATAGTTGATGACCATATATGGTCATAGAACTCATTAAATATGCATGTCTCTAATATCTTATGCATTATTGCAAGTACAAACATGGAACCAATGCTATATTGAAGACATTGGACAAAAGAATTGACCAACACATTCGATGACCATATATGGTCATAGAACTCATTAAATATGCATGTCTCTAATATTTCAGGCACCATTGGAAACACACACATGGAACCAATGTTATATTGAAGACATTGGACAAGAGGATTGACCAACACATTCCATGACCATATATGGTCATATAACTCATTAAATATGCATATCCATAATATCTCGAGCACTTTTAAAGATAGAGACATGTACCCAAACCTATAGTGAAGGCATTGGACAAAAGAATTGACCAACATTTTAAATGACCATATATGGTCATAGAACTCATTAAATATGCAAGTCTCTAATATCTTAGGCACTGTTACAAGTAGGAACATTGAACCAATGCTATATTGAAGACATTAGACAAGAGAATTGACAAACATACCCGATGACTATATATGGTCATAGAACTCATTAAATATGCATGGCTATAATATCTCGAACACTATCACATATACAAACATGGAACCAACGTTAATTTTCAGGGCTATTGCAAACAGTCATACACGGCCATGCTATGCATGTGACTTGGCCATGTGCCATGGTCTTGAAAACCGGTGATTGCTGCTATGCAGCTATATTTATTATTATTATTATTATTCCGCCAGATTTTTCGCTAAGCGCCATTCGAACACCGTTGCACATATCTTGAAAATGTTTGCACATGTTTGTAAAGTCTGATGAGATCTAGTGCATATCCTAAGATGACGCATATTGGTCACGTGGTACGGCGGCCATTTTGAATTTAAGGCGAAAAATGGCATGCTCATTTAAACACCTTTCTGAGGGTCTAGGAGTCTCAAAATTTCGCTTAAAAGAAGCATTGACCCTAGAGCTACGTATTTCATGAAAAAAAAGTTGAACGGTCATGTGACTTTTTTTTCTAGAATTTTCTGAAATATTGTTTTGCATCTCATTTGCATAATTTTGATCGTATCAAAATTCCACGCCATAATTTTGAAGAACATCATACATACTACAGGTCAATCAAAGAATCATGGAAGTACGACCAGTAGTTTTGGAGCAGTTGATTTATGAATATTTTTCACATTTTATATAAAATAGTCAACAATGTTGCATTATGGGAAAGGGGGGAGGGCCCATATACGATATACATTGAATTGACATATATTGAGAACTATTGCATATACAAACATGGAACTAACGCTATATTGAAGACATTGGACAAGAGAATTGACCAAAATATTGGATGACCATATATGGTCATGCAACTCATTAAATATGCATGTCTCTAATATCTCAGGAATTATTGCAAGTACAAACATGGAACCAAAGCTATATTGAAGACATTGGACAAAAGAATTGATCAACATAGTGTATGACCATATATGGTCATAGAACTCATTAAATATGCGTGTCTCTAATATCTCAGGCATTATTGCAAGTACAAACATGGAACCAACGCTATATTGAAGACATTGGACAAAAGAATTGACTAACACATTCGATGACCATATATGGTCATAGAACACATTAAATATGCATGTCTCTAATATCTCAGGCACTATTGCAAACACAAACATGGAACCAATGTTATATTGAAGACATTGGACAAAAGGATTGACCAACACATTCGATGACCATATATGGTCATATAACTCATTAAATATGCATATCCATAATATCTCGAGCACTTTTAAAGATAGAGACATGTACCCAAACCTATACTGAAGGCATTGGACAAAAGAATTGACCAACATTTTAAATGACCATATATGGTCATAGAACTCATTAAATATGCAAGTCTCTAATATCTTAGGCACTGTTACAAGTAGGAACATGGAACCAATGCTATATTGAAGACATTGGACAAGAGAATTGACAAACATACCCGATGACTATATATGGTCATGGAACTCATTAAATATGCATGGCTATAATATCTCGGACACTATCACATATACAAACATGGAACCAACGTTAATTTTCAGGGCTATTGCAAACAGTCATACATGGCCATGCATTGCATGTGACTTGGCCATGTGCCATGGTCTTGAAAACCGGTGATTGCTGCTATGCAGCTATATTTATTATTATTATTCTTCCGCCTAAATTTTTGGTCACGCTTTATGTCAACACCGTTGGACCGATCAGTTCCATACTTGCCACAATGGTAAAGCTGTATGAGATCTGGTGCATATGCTAAGTTCAGACACATAGGTCACATGACCAGGCCGCCATCTTGGATTAAAGGCGAAATTTTCAATGCCGAATTGCACACCTTTCTGAGGGTCTGAGTGCTCCAATTTTTTTATGATAGTAGCAGTGCGACAAGGGCTACAAATTTCATCAAAAAAAACTTTAGCGGTCACGTGACTTTTTTTTTTAGAATTTTTTTAAATTTTGTTTTGCATCTCATTTGCATAATTTTCGACAAATCAACTAACCCTGAATAACTTTGAAAGATCATATGACATAGTATTTAATTCCAAAATATGGAAGTCCATGCGAAAAGCCGTTTTTTATAAGAAGATTTTAGAATGTTTTTTTCATATTTTTTTGTTCTTTTATATGGTCACGTGACCTCATTTTATAGACATAATTGCATATCTCAAGCACTGTTACAGATAGGAACATGCAACCAGTGCAATATTGAAGTGATGGTACATGAAATTCTACTAACAAACAAGATGACCATATATGGTCATGTGACCTCATTGAATATGCATAAATGTAATATATCAAGCACTGCAAGAGTTAGGGACAGGCAACCTGTGCAATATCGAAGGTATGGGTCAAGAGATGTGACTAACTAATGTGATGACCATATATGGTCATGTGACTTCATTAAATATGCATAATTGAATTATCTCAAGCACTGTTACAGACATGAACATGCAACCTGTGCAAAATCGAAGCTATGGGACATGAGATGTGAGTAACTAATGTGATAACCGTATATGGTCATGTGACGTCATTAAATATGCATAATTCTAATATCTCAAGCAGAATCACAGATAGAGACATGCAACCTATGCAATATCGAAGCTATGAGACAAGAGATGTGGCTAACTAATGTGATGACCAGATATGGTCACGTAATTTCATCAAATATGCATAAATGTAATAACTCAAGCACTGTTACAGATAGGAACATGCAACCAGTGCAATATTGAAGCTATTGCACAACAGAAGTGACTAACATATCCGATGACCATATATGGTCATGTGACCTCATCAAATAAGCATAAATGTAATAAATCAAGCACTATTACAGACAGGAACATGCAACCTGTGCAATATCGAATCTATGGAACAAGAGATGTGACTAACTAATGTGATTACCACATATGGTCATGTGACCTCATCAAATATGCATAAATGTTATATCTCAAGCACTATTACAGATAGGAAAATGCAACCAATGCAATATTGAAGTTATTGCACAACAGAGCTGACAAAAACATCCGATGACCATATATGGTCATGGGACATCATTAAATATGCAAGATTGTAATACCTTAAGCACTGTTACAGACAGGAACTTGCAACATGTTTAGTATGAAGGCCATGCAATTTCCTTTAATAAATTATTGTCAATGATGCTGATTTTGGAACGCTGCTAATAAGTCAGTGGGCTCGAAACCCGACATTGCTGCAACGCAGCTATATTTATTATTATTATTAGGGTTTCGAGCCCATTTGGTCGAAACCCTATCGAAATTGTTCCGTTTATTATTATTATTATTATTCTTCCGCCGTTTTTCGGTCACACTTTATGTCAACGCTGTTGGACCGATCAGCTCAGTACTTGCCACAATGGTAAAGCTTGATGAGATCTAGTGCATAGCCTAAGTTCAGACACATATGTCACATGACCAGGCTGCCATCTTGAAATAAAGGCGAAATTTTCAATGCCAAATTGCGCAGCTTTCTGAGGGTCTGAGTGCTCCAATTTTTTTATGATAGTAGCAGTGCCACAAGGGCTACACATTTCATCAAAAAAAACTTTAGCGGTCACGTGACTTTTTTTTTAAGAATTTTTTAAATTTTGTTTTGCATCTCATTTGCATAATTTTCGACAAATCAACTAACCCTGAATAACTTTGAAAGATCATATGACATAGTATTTAATTCCAAAGTATTGAGTCCAGGCGATAAGCCGATTTTTATAAGAAGATTTTAGAATGTTTTTCCATATTTTTTTGTTCTTTTACATGGTCATGTGACCTCATTTTTTAGCCATAATTGCAATATCTCAAGCACTGTTACAGATAGGAACATGCAACCAGTGCAATATTGAAGTGATGGTACATGAAATTCTACTAACAAACAAGATGACCATATATGGTCATGTGATCTCATTAAATATGCATAAATGTAATATATCAAGCACTGCAAGAGTTAGTTACATGCAACCTGTGCAATATCGAAGCTATAAGACACGAGATGTGACTAACTAATGTGATGACCATATATGGTCATGTGACTTCATCAAATATGCATAAATGTAATAACTCAAGCACAGTTACAGACGGGAACATGCAACCAGTGCAATATTGAAGTGATGGTACATGCAATTTTACTAACAAACAAGATGACTATATATGGTCATGTGACCTCATTGAATATGCGTAAATGTAATATATCAAGCACTGCAAGAGTTAGTTACATGCAACCTGTGCAATATCGGAGGCATGGGTCAAGAGATGTGACTAACTAATGTGATGACCATATATGGTCATGTGACTTCATTAAATATGCATAATTGAATTATCTCAAGCACTGTTACAGATAGAAACATGCAACCTGTGCAAAATCGAAGCTATGGGACATGAGATGTGAGTAACTAATGTGATGACCGTATATGGTCATGTGCCGTCATTAAATATGCATAATTGTAATATCTCAAGCAGAATCACAGATAGAGACATGCAACCTATGCAATATCGAAGCTATGTGACAAGAGATATGACTAACTAATGTGATGACCATATATGGTCATGTAACTTCATCAAATATGCATAAATGTAATAACTCAAGCACTGTTACAGATAGGAACATGCAACCAGTGCAATATTGAAGCTATTGCACAACAGAAGTGACTAACACATCCGATGACCATATATGGTCATGTGACCTCATCAAATATGCACAAATGTTTTATCTCAAGCACTGTTACACATAGGAACATGCAACCAATGCAATATTGAAGTTATTGCACAACAGAGCTGAAAAAAACATCCGATGACCGTATATGGTCATGGGACATTATTACATATGCAAGATTGTAATACCTTAAGCACTGTTACAGACAGGAACATGTAACATGTTTAGTATGAAGGCCATGCAATTTCCTTTAATATATTATTGTCAATGATGCTGATTTTGGAACGCTGCTAATATGTCAGTGGGCTCGAAACCCGACATTGCTGCAACGCAGCTATATTTATTATTATTATTCTTCCGCCTAAATTTTTGGTCACGCTTTATGTCAACACCGTTGGACCGATCAGTTTCATACTTGCCACAATGGTAAAGCTGTATGAGATCTGGTGCATATCCTAAGTTCAGACACATAGGTCACATGACCAGGCCGCCATCTTGGATTAAAGGCGAAATTTTCAATGCCGAATTGCGCACCTTTCTGAGGGTCTGAGTGCTCCAATTTTTTTATGATAGTAGCAGTGCGACAAGGGCTACAAATTTCTTTAAAAAAAACTTTAGCGGTCACGTGACTTTTTTTTTAGAATTTTTTTAAATTTTGTTTTGCATCTCATTTGCATAATTTTCGACAAATCAACTAACCCTGAATAACTTTGAAAGATCATATGACATAGTATTTAATTCCAAAATATGGAAGTCCAGGCGAAAAGCCGTTTTTTATAAGAAGATTTTAGAATGTTTTTTTCATATTTTTTTGTTCTTTTATATGGTCACGTGACCTCATTTTATAGACATAATTGCAATATCTCAAGCACTGTTACAGATAGGAACATGCAACCAGTGCAATATTGAAGTGATGGTACATGAAATTTTACAAACAAAGAAGATGACCATATATGGTCATGTGACCTCATTGAATATGCTTAAATGTAGTATATCAAGCACTGTAAGAGTTAGGGACATGCAACCTGTGCAATATCGAAGGTATGGGTCAAGAGATGTGACTAACTAATGTGATGACCATATATGGTCATGTGACTTCATTAAATATGCATAATTGAATTATCTTAAGCACTGTTACAGTTAGAAACGTGCAACCTGTGCAATATCGAAGCTGTGAGACAAGAGATGTGACCAACTAATGTGATGACCATATATGGTCATGTAACTTCATCAAATATGCATACATGTAATAACTCAAGCACTGTTACAAACATGAACATGCAACCTGTGCAAAATCGAAGCTATGGGACATGAGATGTGAGTAACTAATGAGATGACCGTATATGGTTATGTGACGTCATTAAATATGCATAATTGTAATATCTCAAGCAGAATCACAGATAGAGACATGCAACCTATGCAATATCGAAGCTATGATACAAGAGATGTGACTAACTAATGTGATGACCATATATGGTCATGTAACTTCATCAAATATGAATAAATGTAGTAACTCAAGCACTGTTACAGATAGGAACATGCAACCAGTGCAATATTGAAGCTATTGCACAACAAAAGTGACTAACACATCCGATGACCATATATGGTCATGTGACCTCATCAAATATGCATAAATGTTATATCTCAAGCACTGTTACAGATAGGAACATGCAACCAGTGCAATATTGAAGCTATTGCACAACAGAAGTGACTAACATATCCGATGACCATATATGGTCATGTGACCTCATCAAATAAGCATAAATGTAATAACTCAAGCACTATTACAGACGGGAAAGTGCAACCTGTGCAATATCGAATCTATGGAACAAGAGATGAGACTAACTAATGTGATGACCATATATGGTCATGTGACCGCATCAAATATGCATAAATGTTATATCTCAAGCACTGTTACAGATAGGAACATGCAACCAATGCAATATTGAAGTTATTGCACAACAGAGCTGAAAAAAACATCCGATGACCGTATATGGTCATGGGACCTCATTAAATATGCAAGATTGTAATACCTTAAGCACTGTTACAGACAGGAACATGTAACATGTTTAGTATGAAGGCCATGCAATTTCCTTTAATATATTATTGTCAATGATGCTGATTTTGGAACGCTGCTAATATGTCAGTGGGCTCGAAACCCGACATTGCTGCAACGCAGCTATATTTAGGGTTTCGAGCCCATTTGGTCGAAACCCTATTGTAATTGTTCCGTTTATTAGGGTTTCGAGCCCATTTGGTCGAAACCCTTTTGTAATTGTTCCGTTTATTATTATTATTATTATTATTATTATTATTATTCTTCCGCCTAAATTTTTGGTCACGCTTTATGTCAACACCGTTGGACCGATCAGTTCCATACTTGCCACAATGGTAAAGCTGTATGAGATCTGGTGCATATCCTAAGTTCAGACACATAGGTCACATGACCAGGCCGCCATCTTGGATTAAAGGCGAAATTTTCAATGCCGAATTGCACACCTTTCTGAGGGTCTGAGTGCTCCAATTTTTTTATGATAGTAGCAGTGCGACAAGGGCTACAAATTTCATCAAAAAAAACTTTAGCGGTCACGTGACTAATTTTTTTCTAGAATTTTTTTAATTTTCTTTTGCATCTCATTTGCATAATTTTCGACTAATCAAGTATCCCTGAATAACTTTGAAAGATCATATGACATAGTATTTAATTCCAAAATATGAAGTCCAGGCGATAAGCCGTTTTTTAGAAGAAGATTTTAGAATGTTTTTTCATATTTTTTTTGTTCTTTTATATGGTCACGTGACCTCATTTTATAGACATAATTGCAATATCTCAAGCACTGTTACAGATAGGAACATGCAACCAGTGCAATATTGAAGTGATGGTACATGAAATTCTACTAACAAACAAGATGACCATATATGGTCATGTGATCTCATTAAATATGCATAAATGTAATATATCAAGCACTGTTACAGATAGCGACATGCAACCTGTGCAATATCGAAGCTATAAGACACGAGATGTGACTAACTAATGTGATGACCATATATGGTCATGTGACTTCATCAAATATGCATAAATGTAATAACTCAAGAACAGTTACAGACGGGAACATGCAACCAGTGCAATATTGAAGTGATGGTACATGAAATTTTACTAACAAACAAGATGACCATATATGGTCATGTGACCTCATTGAATATGATTAAATGTAATATATCAAGCACTGTAAGAGTTAGGGACATGCATCCTGTGCAATATCGAAGGTATGGGTCAAGAGATGTGACTAACTAATGTGATGACCATATATGGTCATGTGACTTCATTAAATATGCATAATTGAATTATCTCAAGCACTGTTACAGTTAGAAACATGCAACCTGTGCAATATCGAAGCTGTGAGACAAGAGATGTGACTAACTAATGTGATGACCATATATGGTCATGTAACTTCATCAAATATGCATACATGAAATAACTCAAGCACTGTTACAGACATGAACATGCAACCTGTGCAAAATCGAAGCTATGGGACATGAGATGTGAGTAACTAATGTGATGACCATATATGGTCATGTGACTTCAACAAATATGCATAAATGTAATAACTCAAGCACAGTTACAGACGGGAACATGCAACCAGTGCAATATTGTAGTGATGGTACATGAAATTTTACTAACAAACAAGATGACCATATATGGTCATGTGACCTCATTGAACATGCATAAATGTAATAACTCAAGCACAGTAAACAGACGGGAACATGCAACCTGTGCAATATCGAAGCTATGAGACAAGAGATGTGACTAACTAATGTGATGACCATATATGGTCATGTGACATCATCAAATATGCATCTCTAGCACTGTTACAGATAGAAACATACAACCAGTGCAATATTGAAGTTATTGCACAACAGAGGTGACTAACATATCCGATGACCATATATGGTCATATGACCTCATCAAATATGCATAAATGTAATAACTCCAGCATTGTTACAGATAGGAACATGCAACCAATGCCATATTGAAGTTACTGCACAACAGAGATGACAGCCATATCTGATGACCATATATGGTCATGTGACCTCATCAAACATGCATAAATATAATAACTCAAGCACTGTCACATGCAACCTGTGCAATATCGAAACTATGGGACAAGAGATGTGAATAACTAATGTGATGACCATATATGGTCATGTGACCTCAACAAATATGCATAAATGTAATAACTCAAGCACTGTTACAGACAGGAACATGCAACTAGTGCAATATTGAAAGTCTTGCACAAGAGAGATGACTAACATATCTGATGCCCATACACGGTCATGTGACATCATTAAATATGCATAAATGTAATAACTCAAGCACTGTTACAGACGGGAACATGCAACCTGTGCAATATTGAATCTATGGAACAAGAGATGTGACTAACTAATGTGATGACCATATATGGTCATGTGACCTCGTCAAATATGCGTAAATGTTATATCTCAAGCACTGTTACAGATAGGAACATGCAACCAATGCAATATTGAAGTTATTGCACAACAGAGCTGACAAAAACATCCGATGACCATATATGGTCATGGGACATCATTAAATATGCAAGACTGTAATACCTTAAACACTGTTACAGACAGGAACATGTAACATGTTTAGTATGAAGACCATGCAATTCCTTTAATATATTATTGTCAGTGTTGCTGATTTTGGAACGCTGCTAATAAGTCAGTGGGCTCGAAACCCGACATTGCTGCAACGCAGCTATATTTATTATTATTATTCTTCCGCCTAAATTTTTGGTCACGCTTTATGTCAACACCGTTGGACCGATCAGTTTCATACTTGCCACAATGGTAAAGCTGTACGAGATCTGGTGCATATCCTAAGTTCAGACACATAGGTCACATGACCAGGCCGCCATCTTGGATTAAAGGCGAAATTTTCAATGCCGAATTGCGCACCTTTCTGAGGGTCTGAGTGCTCCAATTTTTTTATGATAGTAGCAGTGCGACAAGGGCTACAAATTTCATCAAAAAAAACTTTAGCGGTCACGTGACTTTTTTTTTTAGAATTTTTTTAAATTTTGTTTTGCATCTCATTTGCATAATTTTCGACAAATCAACTAACCCTGAATAACTTTGAAAGATCATATGACATAGTATTTAATTCAAAAATATGGAAGTCCAGGCGAAAAGCCGTTTTTTATAAGAAGATTTTAGAATGTTTTTTCATATTTTTTTGTTCTTTTATATGGTCACGTGACCTCATTTTATAGACATAATTGCAATATCTCAAGCACTGTTACAGACATGAACATGCAACCTGTGCAAAATCGAAGCTGTGGGATATGAGATGTGAGTAACTAATGTGATGACCGTATATGGTCATGTGATCTCATTAAATATGCATAAATGTAATATATCAAGCTCTGTTACAGATAGGGACATGCAACCTGTGCAATATTGAAGGGATGGTACATGAAATTTTACTAACAAACAAGATGACCATATATGGTCATGTGACCTCATTGAATATGCATAAATGTAATATATCAAGCACTGCAAGAGTTAGGGACATGCAACTTGTGCAATATCGAAGGTATGGGTCAAGAGATGTGACTAACTAATGTGATGACCATATATGGTCATGTGACTTCATTAAATATGCATAATTGAATTATCTCAAGCACTGTTACAGACATGAACATGCAACCTGTGCAAAATCGAAGCTGTGGGACATGAGATGTGAGTAACTAATGTGATGACCGTATATGGTCATGTGACGTCATTAAATATGCATAATTGTAATATCTCAAGCAGAATCACAGATAGAGACATGTAACCTATGTAATATCGAAGCTATGAAACAAGAGATGTGGCTAACTATTGTGATGACCATATATGGTCATGTAATTTCATCAAATATGCATAAATGTAATAACTCAAGCACTGTTACAGATAGGAACATGCAACCAGTGCAATATTGAAGCTATTGCACAACAGAAGTGACTAACACATCCAATGAAAATATATGGTCATGTGACCTCATCAAATATGCATAAATGTTATATCTCAAGCACTGTTACAGATAGGAACATGCAACCAGTGCAATATTGAAGCAATTGCACAACAGAAGTCACTAACATATCCGATGACCACATATGGTCATGTGACCTCATCAAATATGCATAAATGTTACATCTCAAGCACTGTTACAGATAGGAAAATGCAACCAATGCAATATTGAATTTATTGCACAACAGAGCTGACAAAAACATCCGATGACCATATATGGTCATGGGACATCATTAAATATGCAAGATTGTAATACCTTAAGCACTGTTACAGACAGGAACATGCAACATGTTTAGTATGAAGGACATGCAATTTCCTTTAATATATTATTGTCAATGATGCTGATTTTGGAACGCTGCTAATAAGTCAGTGGGCTCGAAACCCGACATTGCTGCAACGCAGCTATATTTAGGGTTTCGAGCCCATTTGGTCGAAACCCTATTGTAATTGTTCCGTTTATTATTATTATTATTATTATTATTATTATTATTCTTCCGCCTAAATTTTTGGTCACGCTTTATGTCAACACCGTTGGACCGATCAGTTTCATACTTGCCACAATGGTAAAGCTGTATGAGATCTGGTGCATATCCTAAGTTCAGACACATAGGTCACATGACCAGGCCGCCATCTTGGATTAAAGGCGAAATTTTCAATGCCGAATTGCGCACCTTTCTGAGGGTCTGAGTGCTCCAATTTTTTTATGATAGTAGCAGTGCGACAAGGGCTACAAATTTCATCAAAAAAAACTTTAGCGGTCACGTGACTTTTTTTTTTAGAATTTTTTTAAATTTTGTTTTGCATATCATTTGCATATTTTTCGACAAATCAACTAACCCTGAATAACTTTGAAAGATCATATGACATAGTATTTAATTCCAAAATATGGAAGTCCAGGCGAAAAGCCGTTTTTTATAAGAAGATTTTAGAATGTTTTTTCATATTTTTTTTGTTCTTTTATATGGTCACGTGACCTCATTTTATAGACATGATTGCAATATCTCAAGCACTGTTACAGATAGGAACATGCAACCAGTGCAATATTGAAGCTATTGCACAACAGAAGACACTAACATATCCGATGACCATATATGGTCATGTGATCTCATTAAATATGCATAAATGTAATATATCAAGCACTGTTACAGATAGGGACATGCAACCTGTGCAATATCGAAGCTATAAGACACGAGATGTGGCTAACTAATGTGATGACCATATATGGTCATGTGACTTCATTAAATATGCATAATTGAATTATCTCAAGCACTGTTACAGACATGAACATGCAACCTGTGCAAAATCGAAGCTGTGGGACATGAGATGTGAGTAACTAATGTGATGACCGTATATGGTCATGTGACGTCATTAAATATGCATAATTGTAATATCTCAAGCAGAATCACAGATAGAGACATGCAACCTATGCAATATCGAAGCTATGAGACAAGAGATGTGGCTAACTAATGTGATGACCATATATGGTCATGTAATTTCATCAAATATGCATAAATCTAGTTACTCAAGCACTGTTACAGATAGGAACATGCAACCAGTGCAATATTGAAGCTATTGCACAACAGAAGTGACTAACACATCCGATGACCATATATGGTCATGTGACCTCATCAAATATGCATAAATGTTATATCTCAAGCACTGTTACAGATAGGAACATGCAACCAGTGCAATATTGAAGCTATTGCACAACAGAAGTCACTAACATATCCGATGACCATATATGGTCATGTGACCTCATCAAATAAGCATAAATGTAATAACTCAATCACTATTACAGACGGGAACATGCAACCTGTGCAATATCGAATCTATGGAACAAGAGATGTGACTAACTAATGTGATGACCATATATGGTCATGTGACCTCATCAAATATGCATAAATGCTATATCTCAAGCACTGTTACAGATAGGAACATGCAACCAATGCAATATTGAAGTTATTGCACAACAGAGCTGACAAAAACATCAGATGACCATATATGGTCATGGGACATAATTAAATATGCGAGATTATAATACCTTAAGCACTGTTACAGACAGGAACATGTAACATGTTTAGTATGACGGCCATGCAATTTCCTTTAATATATTATTGTCAATGATGCTGATTTTGGAACGTTGCTAATAAGTCAGTGGGCTCAAAACCCGACATTGCTGCAACGCAGCTATATTTAGGGTTTCGAGCCCATTTGGTCGAAACCCTATTGTAATTGTTCCGTTTATTATTAGGTTTTCAAGACACATGTCTTGGAAACCTTTTGTAATTGTTATGTTTATTAGGTTTTCAAGACACATGTCTTGGAAACCTATTGTAATCGTTATGTTTTTTATTATTATTCCGCCAGATTTTTTCGCTAAGCGCCATTCAAACACCGTTGCACATATCTGGAAAATTGTTTCACATGTTTGTTAAGTATGATGAGATCTAATGCATATCCTAAGATGACGCATATTGGTCACATGGTACGGCGGCCATTTTGAATTTTAGGCAAAAAATGGCATGCTCATTTAAACACCTTTCTGAGGGTCTAGGAGTCTCAAACTTTCGCTTAAAAGAAGCATTGGCCCTAGAGCTACGTATTTCATAAAAAAAAAGTTGAACGGTCATGTGACTTTTTTTTCTAGAATTTTCTAAAATATTGTTTTGCATCTCATTTGCATAATTTTAATCGTATCAAAATTCCACGCCATAATTTTGAAGAACATCATACATACTACAGATTAATCAAAGAATCATGAAAGTGCGACCAGTAGTTTTGGAGCAGTTGATTTATGAATATTTTTCACATTTTATATAAAATAGTCAGCAATGTTGCATTGTGGGAAAGGGGGGAGGGCCCATATACGATACAGATTAAATTGACATATATTGAGAACTATTGTATATACAACCATGGAACTAACGCTATATTGAAGACATTGGGCAAGAGAATTGACCAAAATATTGGATGACCATATATGGTCATACAACTCATTAAATATGCATGTCTCTAATATCTCAGGCACTATTGCAAGCACAAACATGGAGCCAATGCTATATTGAAGACATTGGACAAAAGAATTGACCAACATAGTTGATGACCATATATGGTCATAGAACTCATTAAATATGCATATCCATAATATCTCGAGCACTCTTAAAGATAGAGACATGTCCCCAAACCTCTATTGAAGGCATTGGACAAGGGAATTGACCAACGCATTCGATGACCATATATGGTCATAGAACTCATTAAATATGCATGTCTTTAATATCTCAGGCACTATTGCAAGTACAAACATGGAACTAACGCTATATTGAAGACATTGAACAAAAGAATTGATCAACATAGTGTATGACCATATATGGTCATATAACTCATTAAATATGCTTGTCTCTAATATCTCAGGAATTATTGCAAGTACAAACATGGAACCAACACTATATTGAAGGCATTGGACAAACGAATTGACCAACATATTCGATGACCATATATGGTCATAGAACTCATCAAATATTCATGTCTCTAATATCTCAGGCACTATTGCAAACACAAACATGGAACCAATGTTATATTGAAGACATTGGACAAAAGGATTGACCAACACATTCGATGACCATATATGGTCATAGAACTCATTAAATATGCATATCCATAATATCTCGAGCACTTTTAAAGATACAGACATGTACCCAAACCTATACTGAAGGCATTGGACAAAAGAATTGACCAACATTTTAAATGACCATATATGGTCATAGAACTCATTAAATATGCAAGTCTCTAATATCTAAGGCACTGTTACAAGTAGGAACATTGAACCAATGCTATATTGAAGACATTGGACAAGAGAATTGACAAACATACCTGATGACTATATATGGTCATAGAACTCATTAAAAATGCATGTCTCTAATATCTCAGGCACTATTGCAAACACAGACATGGAACCAATGTTATATTGAAGACATTGGACAAAAGAATTGACCAACATAGATGATGACCATATACGGTCATAGAACTCATTAAATATGCATATCCATAATATCTCGAGTACTTTTAAAGATAGAGACATGTACCCAAACCTATACTGAAGGCATTGGACAAAAGAATTGACCAACATTTTAAATGACCATATATGGTCATAGAACTCATTAAATATGCAAGTCTCTAATATCTTGGGCACTGTTGCAAGTAGGAACATTGAATCAATGCTATATTAAAGACATTGGACAAGAGAATTGACAAACATACCCGATGACTATATATGGTCATGGAACTCATTAAATATGCATGGCTATAATATCTCGGACACTAACACATATACAAACATGGAACCAACGTTAATTTTGAGGGCTATTGCAAACAGTCATACATGGCCATGCATTGCATGTGACTTGGCCATGTGCCATGGTCTTGAAAACCGGTGATTGCTGCTATGCAGCTATATTTATTATTATTATTATTATTATTATTATTATTATTATTCCGCCAGATTTTTCGCTAAGCGCCATTTGAACACCGTTGCACATATCTTGAAATTTTTTTCATATATTTGTAAAGTTTGATGAGATCTAATGCATATCCTAAGATGACGCATATTGGTCACGTGGTACGGCGGCCATTTTGAATTTAAGGCGAAAAATGGCATGCTCATTTAAACACCTTTCTGAGGGTCTAGGAGTCTCAAACTTTTGCTTAAAAGAAGCATTGGCCCTTGAGCTACGTATATCAGAAAAAAAAGTTGAACGGTCATGTGACTTTTTTTTCTAGAATTTTCTGAAATATTGTTTTGCATCTCATTTGCATAATTTTGATCGTATCAAAATTCCACGCCATAATTTTGAAGAACGTCATACATACTACAGATTAATCAAAGAATCATGGAAGTGCGACCAGTAGTTTTGGAGCAGTTGATTTATGAATATTTTTCACATTTTATATACAATAGTCAGCAATGTTGCATTATGGGAAAGGGGGGAGGGCCCATATACGATACACATTGAATTGACATATATTGAGAACTATTGCATATAGAAACATGGAACTAACGCTATATTGAAGACATTGGACAAGAGAATTGACCAAAATATTGGATGACCATATATGGTCCTGCAACTCATTAAATATGCATGTCTCTAATATCTCAGGCACTACTGCAAGTACAAACATGGAACCAACGCTATATTGAAGACATTGGCCGAGAGAATTGACCAACATATTCGATGACCATATATGGTCATAGAACTCATTAAATATGCATGTCTTTAATATCTCAGGCACTATTGCAAGTACAAACATGGAACCAATGCTATATTGAAAACATTGAACAAAAGAATTGATCAACATAGTGTATGACCATATATGGTCATAGAACTCATTAAATATGCGTGTCTCTAATATCTCAGGCATTATTGCAAGTACAAACATGGAACCAACGCTATATTGAAGACATTGGACAAAAGAATTGACCAACATATTCGATGACCATATATGGTCATAGAACTCATTAAATATGCATGTCTCTAATATCTCAGGCACTATTGCAAACACAAACATGGAACCAATGTTATATTGAAGACATTGGACAAAAGGATTGACCAACACATTCGATGACCATATATGGTCATAGAACTCATTAAATATGCATATCCATAATATCTCGATCACTTTTAAAGATAGAGACATGTACCCAAACCTATACTGAAGGCATTGGACAAAAGAATTGACCAACATTTTAAATGAACATATATGGTCATAGAACTCATTAAATATGAATGTCACTTATATCTTAGGCACAGTTGCAAGTAGGAACATGGAACCAATGCTATATTGAAGACATTGGGCAAGAGAATTGACAAACATACCCGATGACTATATATGGTCATAGAACTCATTAAATATGCATGGCTATATTATCTCGGACACTATCACATATACAAACATGGGCCCAACGTTAATTTTGAGGGCTATTGCAAACTGTCATACATGGCCATGCATTGCATGTGACTTGGCCATGTGCCATGGTCTTGAAAACCGGTGATTGCTGCTATGCAGCTATATTTAGGTTTTCAAGACACATGTCTTGGAAACCTTTTGTAATTGTTATGTTTTTTATTATTATTAGGTTTTCAAGACACATGTCTTGGAAACCTATTGTAATCGTTATGTTTTTTATTATTCCGCCAGATTTTTTCGCTAAGCGCCATTTCGACACCGTTGCACATATCTGGAAAAAATTTTCATATGTTTGTAAAGGTTGATGAGATCTAGTGCATATCCTAAGATGACGCATGTTGGTCACGTGGTACGGCGGCCATTTTGAATTTAAGACGAAATATGGCATGCTCATTTAAACACCTTTCTGAGGGTCTAGGAGTCTCAAACTTTCGCTTAAAAGAAGCATTGGCCCTAGAGCTACGTATTTCATGAAAAAAAAGTTGAACGGTCATGTGACTTTTTTTTCTAGAATTTTCTGAAATATTGTTTTGCATCTCATTTGCATAATTTTGATCGTATCAAAATTCCACGCCATAATTTTGAAGAACATCATACATACTACCGATTAATCAAAGAATCATGAAAGTGCGACCAACAGTTTTGGAGGAGTTGATTTATGAATATTATTCACATTTTATATAAAATAGTGAGCAATGATGCATTATGGGAAAGGGGGGAGGGCCCTTAATACGATACACATTGTATTGCCATATATTGAAAACTATTGCATATACAAACATGGAACCAACGCTTTATTGAAGACATTGGACAAGAGAATTGACCAAAATATTGGATGACCATATATGGACATAAAACTCATTAAATATGCATGTCTCTAATATCTCATGCACTATTGCAAGTACAAACATGGAACCATGGCTATATTGAAGACATTGGACGAGAGAATTGACCAACATATTCAATGACCATATATGGTCATATGACTCATTAAATATGCATGTCTCTAATATCTCATGCACTATTGCAAGTACAAACATGGAACCAATGCTATATTGAAGACATTGAACAAAAGAATTGACCAACATAGTTGATGACCATATATGGTCATAGAACTCATTAAATATGCATATCCATAATATCTCTAGCACTTTAAAAGATAGAGACATGTACCTAAACCTATATTGAAAGCATTGGACAAGAGAATTGACCAACACATTCGATGACCATATATGGTCATGCAACTCATTAAATATGCATGTCTCTAATAGCTCAGGCACTATTGCAAGCACAAACATGGAACCATGGCTATATTGAAGACATTGGACGAGAGAATTGACCAACATATTCAATGACCATATATGGTCATATAACTCATTAAATATGCATGTCTCTAATATCTCATGCACTATTGCAAGTACAAATATGGAACCAATGCTATATTGAAGACATTGGACAAAAGAATTGACCAACATAGTTGATGGCCATATATGGCCATAGAACTCCTTAAATATGCATATCCATAATATCTCTAGCACTTTAAAAGATAGAGACATGTACCCAAACCTATATTGAAAGCATTGAACAAAAGAATTGACGAACATAGTTGATGACCATATATGGTCATAGAACTCATTAAATACGCATGTCTCTAATATATTATGCACTATTGCAAGTACAAACATTGTACCAACCCTATATTGAAGACATTGGACAACAGAATTGACCAACATAGTTGATGACCATATATGGTCATAGAACTCATTAAATATGCATGTCTCTAATATATTATGCACTATTGCAAGTACAAACATGTAACCAATGCTATATTGAAGACATTGGACAAAAGAATTGACCAACATATTCGATGACCATATATGGTCATAGAACTCATTAAACATGCATATCTATAATATCTCGATCACTTTTAAAGATATAGACATGTACCCAAACCTATATTGAAGACATTGGACAAGAGAATTGACCAACACATTCGATGACCATATGTGGTCATAGAACTCATTAAATATGCATGTCTCTAATATCTCAGGCACTATTGCAAGTACAAACATGGAACCAATGCTATATTGAAGACATTGGACAAAAGAATTGACCAATATTTTAAATAACCATATATGGTCATATAACTCATTAAATAGGCATATCCATAATATCTCGAGCACTTTTAAAGATATAGACATGTACCCAAACCTATATTGAAGACATTGGACAAGAGAATTGACCAACACATTCGATGACCATATATGGTCATAGAACTCATTAAATATGCATGTCTCTAATATCTCAGGCACTATTGCAAACACAAACATGAATCCAATGTTATATTGAAGACATTGGACAAAAGGATTGACCAACACATTCGATGACCATATATAGTCATAGAACTCATTAAATATGCATATCCATAATATCTCGAGCACTTTTAAAGATAGAGACATGTACCCAAACCTATACTGAAGGCATTGGACAAAAGAATTGACCAATATTTTAAATAACCATATATGGTCATATAACTCATTAAATATGCAAGTCTCTAATATCCTAGGCACTGTTACAAGTAGGAACATTGAACCAATGCTATATTGAAGACATTGGGCAAGAGAATTGACAAACATGCCCGATGACTATATATGGTCATGGAACTCATTAAATATGCATGGCTATAATATCTGGGACACTATCACATATACAAACATGGAACCAACATTAATTTTCAGGGCTATTGCAAACAGTCATACATGGCCATGCATTGCATGTGACTTGGCCATGTGCCATGGTCTTGAAAACCGGTGATTGCTGCTATGCAGCTATATTTATTATTATTATTATTATTATTAGGTTTTCAAGACACATGTCTTGGAAACCTATTGTAATCGTTATGTTTTTTATTATTCCGCCAGATTTTTTCGCTAAGCGCCATTTCGACACCGTTGCACATATCTGTAAAAAATTTTCATATGTTTGTAAAGGTTGATGAGATCTAGTGCATATCCTAAGATGACGCATATTGATCACGTGGTACGGCGGCCATTTTGAATTTAAGGCGAAAAATGGCATGCTCATTTGAACACCTTTCTGAGGGCCTAGGAGTCTCAAACTTTCGCCTAAAAGAAGCATTGGCCCTAGAGCTACGTATATCAGAAAAAAAAAGTTGAACGGTCATGTGACTTTTTTTTCTAGAATTTTCTGAAATATTGTTTTGCATCTCATTTGCATAATTTTGATCGTATCGAAATTCCACGCCATAATTTTGAAGAACATCATACATACTACAGATTAATCAAAGAATCATGGAAGTGCGACCAGTAGTTTTGGAGCAGTTGATTTATGAATATTTTTCACATTTTATATAAAATAGTCAGCAATGTTGCATTATGGGAAAGGGGGAGGGCCCATATACGATACACATTGAATTGACATATATTGAGAACTATTGCATATACAAACATGGAACTAACGCTATATTGAAGACATTGGACAAGAGAATTGACCAAAATATTGGATGACCATAAATGGTCATGCAACTCATTAAATATGCATGTCTCTAATATCTCAGGCACTATTGCAAGTACAAACATGGAACCAATGCTATATTGAAGACATTGAACAAAAGAATTGATCAACATAGTGTATGACCATATATGGTCATATAACTCATTAAATATGCATGTCTCTAATATCTCGAGTACTATTGTAAGCACAAACATGGAACCAATACTATATTGAAGACATTGGACAAAAGGATTGACCAACATATTCGATTACCATATATGGTCATAGAACACATTAAGTATGCATATCCATAATATCTCGAGCACTTTTAAAGATAGGGACATGTACCCAAACCTATACTGAAGACATTGGACAAGAGAATTGTCCAACATATGAGATGACCATATATGGTCATAGAACTCATTAAATATGCATGCCTCTAATATCTTAGGCACTGATGCAGGTAGGAACATGGAACCAATGCTATATTGAAGTCATTGGACAAGAGAATTGACAAACATACCTGATGACTATATATGGTCATATAACTCATTACATATGCATGGCAATAATATCTTGGACACTATCACATATACAAACATGGGACCAACGTTAATTTTGGGGGCTATTGCAAACAGTCATACCTGGCCATGCATTGCATGTGACTTGGCCATGTGCCATGGTCTTGAAAACCGGTCATTGCTGCTATGCAGCTATATTTATTATTATTATTATTATTATTCCGCCAGATTTTTCGCTAAGCGCCATTCGAACACCGTTGCACATATGGGGAAAATTTTTTCACATGTTTGTTAAGTTTGATAAGATCTAGTGCATATCCTAAGATGACGCATATTGGTCACGTGGTACGGCGGCCATTTTGAATTTTAGGCAAAAAATGGCATGCTCATTTAAACACCTTTCTGAGGGTCTAGGAGTCTCAAACTTTCGCTTAAAAGAAGCATTGGCCCTAGAGCTACGTATTTCATGAAAAAAAAGTTGAACGGTCATGTGACTTTTTTTTCTAGAATTTTCTGAAATATTGTTTTGCATCTCATTTGCATAATTTTGATCGTATCAAAATTCCACGCCATAATTTTGAAGAACATCATACATACTACAGATTAATCAAAGATTCATGAAAGTGCGACCAGTAGTTTTGGAGCAGTTGATTTATGAATATTTTTCACATTTTATATAAAATAGTCAGCAATGTTGCATTATGGGAAAGGGGGGAGGGCCCATATACAATACACATTGAATTGACATATATTGAGAACTACTGTATATACAAACATGGAACTAACGCTATATTGAAGACATTGGACAAGAGAATTGACCAAAATATTGGATGACCATATATGGTCATGCAACTCATTAAATATGCATGTCTCTAATATCTCAGGCACTACTGCAAGTACAAACATGGAACCAATGCTATATTGAAGACATTGGACAAAAGAATTGACCAACATATTCGATGACCATATATGGTCATATAACTCATTAAAATGCATGTCTCTAATATCTCAGGCACTATTGCAAGTACAAACATGAAACCAATGCTATATTGAAGACATTGGACAAAAGAATTGACCAGCATAGTTGATGACCATATATGGTTATAGAACTCATTAAATATGCATATCCATAATATCTTGATCACTTTAAAAGATATAGACATGTACCCAAACCTATATTGAAGACATTGGACAAGAGAATTGACCAACACATTCGATGACCATATATGGTCATAGAACTCATTAAATATGCATGTCTCTAATATCTCAGGCACTATTGCAAACACAAACATGAATCCAGTGTTATATTGAAGACATTGGACAAAAGGATTGACCAACACATTCGATGACCATATATGGTCATAGAACTCATTAAATATGCATATCCATAATATCTCGAGCACTTTTAAAGATAGAGACATGTACCCAAACCTATACTGAAGGCATTGGACAAAAGAATTGACCAATATTTTAAATATCCATATATGGTCATATAACTCATTAAATATGCAAGTCTCTAATATCTTAGGCACTGTTACAAGTAGGAACATTGAACCAATGCTATACTGAAGACATTGGGCAAGAGAATTGACAAACATGCCCGATGACTATATATGGTCATGGAACTCATTAAATATGCATGGCTATAATATCTGGGACACTATCACATATACAAACATGGAACCAACGTTAATTTTCATGGCTATTGCAAACAGTCATACATGGCCATGCATTGCATGTGACTTGGCCATGTGCCATGGTCTTGAAAACCGGTGATTGCTGCTATGCAGCTATATTTAGGGTTTCGAGCCCATTTGGTCGAAACCCTATTGTAATTGTTCTGTTTATTATTATTATTAGGCTTTCAAGTCCCTTCAGGCTTGAAAGCCTATTGTTTTTGTTATGTTTATTAGGCTTTCAAGTCCCTTCAGGCTTGAAAGCCTATTGTTTTTGTTATGTTTATTATTATTATTATTATTATTATTATTATTATTATTATTATTATTATTATTATTCTTCCGCCAACTTCAAACGACTTCTTCTCTGAAACGGCTGGACCGTTTTGCCTGAAAATTTGTATATACCTTCTACATGTCATGCCATTAAAAGTGACTGAAACAGATTTTCGATTAGTCACGTGGTTCGCCCGCCATCTTGAAACTCATTAAATATGCATGTCTCTTGTATCTCAAAAACTATTGCATGTACAAACATGGAACTAACGGTATATTGAAGGCAACGGACAAGAGAATTGGCCAAAATATTCGTTGACCATATATGGTCATAGAACTCATTAAATATGCATGTCTCTTATATCTCAAGCACTATTGCATGTACAAACGTGAAACTGACGCTATATTGAAGGAAATGGTCACGAGAATGAGCCAACATATTCGTTGACCATATAAGGTCATATACCTCATTAAATATGCATACCTATAATATCTCAGGCACTATTGCACATACAGACATGGAACCATTGCTATATTGAAGGCTTTGGACAAGAGAAATTGTCAACGTGTTTCATGACCATATATGGTCATATAACTCATTAAATATGCATGTCTCCAATATCTCAAGCACTATTGCATGTACAAACATGGAACTAACAGTATACCGAAGGCAATGGACAAGAAAATTGACCAACATATTCGTTGACCATATATGGTCATAGAACTCATTAAATATGCATGTCTCCAGTGTCTCAAGCACCATTGCAAGTATAAACATGGTACCAATGATATATTGAAGGCAATGGACAAGAAAATTGGCCAACATATCCGTTGACCATATATGGTCATAGAACTCATTAAATATGCATGTCTCGAATATCTCAAGCGCTATTCCATGTACAAACATGGAACAAACACTATATTGAAGGAAATAGAAAAGAGAATTGGCAAACATATCCGTTGACCATATATGGTCATAGATCTCATTAATTATGCATGTCTCTAATATTTCAAGCAGTATTGCATGTACAGACAGGGTACCAACGCTATATTGAAGGCAATGGAAAGAGAATTGGCCAACATATCCGTTGACCATATATGGTCATAGAACTCATTCAATATGCATATATACAATATCTTGAGCACTATTGAAGTTAGAGACATAGAAATAGCGCTATAATGAAGGCATTGGGCCAGAACGTCATGTAACCTACACGTATATACATTGCACAAATCAAATCTTCAAACTTTTTTTTCCAAATTTAATAGTGTTATGGTCCCTTTTCTTGAAAGCCGTTAATAGCTGCTCTGCAGCTATATTTATTATTATTATTATTATTATTCTTCCGCCAACTTCAAACGACTTCTTCTCTGAAATGGCTGGACCGTTTTGCCTGAAAATTTGTATATACCTTCTACATGTCATGCCATTAAAAGTGACTGAAACAGATTTTTGATTAGTCACGTGGTTCGGCCGCCATCTTGGAACTCATTAAATATGCATGTCTCTTGTATCTCCAAAACTATTGCATGTACAAACATGGAACTAACGGTATATTGAAGGCAACGGACAAGAGAATTGGCCAAAATATTCGTTGACCATATATGGTCATAGAACTCATTAAATATGCATGTCTCTTATATCTCAAGCACTATTGCATGTACAAACGTGAAACTGACGCTATATTGAAGGAAATGGTCAAGAGAATGAGCCAACATATTTGTTGACCATATAAGGTCATATACCTCATTAAATATGCATACCTATAATATCTCAGGCACTATTGCACATACAGACATGGAACCATTGCTATATTGAAGGCTTTGGACAAGAGAAATTGTCAACATCTTCAATGACCATATATGGTCATATAACTCATTAAATATGCATGTCTCCAATATCTCAAGCACTATTGCATGTACAAACATGGAACTAACGGTATACCGAAGGCAATGGATAAGAAAATTGCCCAACATATTCGTTGACCATATATGGTCATAGAACTCATTTAATATGCATGTCTTTAATATCTCAAGCGCTATTCCATGTACAAACATTGAACAAACACTATATTGAAGGCAATAGAAAAGAGAATTGGCCAACATATCCGTTGACCATATATGGTCATAGAACTCATTAAATATGCATGTCTCTAATATTTCAAGCAGTATTGCTTGTACAGACAGGGTCCCAATGCTATATTGAAGGCAATGGAAAAGAGAATTGGCCAACATATCCGTTGACCATATATGGTCATAGAACTCATTAAATATGCATGTCTCTTGTATCTCAAGCACTATTGCATGTACAGACAGGGTACCAACGCTATATTGAAGGCAATGGAAAAGATAATTGGCCAACATATCCGTTGACCATATATGGTCATAGAACTCATTAAATAGGCATATATATAATATCTCGAGCACTATTGAAGTTAGAGACATGGAAATAGCACTATAATGAAGGCATTGGGCCAGACGTCGTGTAACCTACATGTATATACATTGCACAAATCAAATCTTCAAACTTTTTTTTTCAAATTTAATGGTGTTATGGCCCTTCAGGCTTGAAAGCCGTTAATAGCTGCTCTGCAGCTATATTTAGGGTTTCGAGCCCATTTGGTCGAAACCCTATTGTAATTGTTCCGTTTATTATTATTATTATGATTCCGCCTAAATTTTTGGTCACGCTTTATGTCAACGCTGTTGGACCGATCAGCTCAATACTTGCCACAAGGGTAAAGCTGGATGAGATCTGGTGCATATCCTAAGTTCAGACACATAGGTCACATGACCTGGCCGCCATCTTGGGTTAAAGGCGAAATTTTCAATGCCGAATTGCACACCTTTCTGAGGGTCTGAGTGCTCCAATTTTTTTATGGCAGTAGCAGTGGGATAAGGGCTACAAATTTCATCAAAAAAAACATTAGCGGTCACGTGACTAATTTTTTTCTAGAATTTTTTTAATTTTGTTTTGCATCTCATTTGCATAATTTTCAACTAATCAACTAACCCTGAATAACTTTGAAAGATAATATGACATAGTATTTAATTCCAAAATATTGAGTCCAGGCGATAAGCCGTTTTTTATGAGAAGATTTTAGAATGTTTTTTTCCATATTTTTTTGTTCTTTTATATGGTCACGTGACCTCATTTTATAGACATAATTGCAATATCTCAAGCACTGTTACAGATAGGAACATGCAACCAATGCAATATTGAAGTGATGGTACACGAAATTTTACTAACAAACAAGATGACCATATATGGTCATGTTACCTCATTAAATATGCATAAATGTAATATATCAAGCACTGTTACAGATAGGGACATGCAACCTGTGCAATATCGAAGCTATAAGACACGAGATGTGACTAACTAATGTGATGACCATATATGGTCATGTGACTTCATCAAATATGCATAAATTTAATAACTCAAGCACTGTTACAGCCGGGAACATGCAACCTGTGCAATATCGAAGCTATGAGACAAGAGATGTGACTAACTAATGTGATGACCATATATGGTCATGTGATCTCGTCAAATATGCATAAAGGTAATAACTCAATTACTGTTACAGACAGGAACATGCAACTAGTGCAATATCGAAGCTATGAGACAAGATATGTGACTAACTAATGTGATGACCATATATGGTCATGTGACCTCATCAAATATGCATAAATGTTATATCTCAAGCACTGTTACAGATAAGAACATGTAACCAGTGAAATATTGAAATTATTGCACAACAGAGGTGACTAACATATCTGATGTCCGTATATGGTAATGTGACCTCATCAAATATGCATAAATGTAATACCTCAAGCGCTGTTACAGACAGGAACATGCAACTAGTGCAATATTGAAGGTTTTGCACAAGAGAGATGAATAACACATCTGATGACCATACACGGTCATGTGACATCATTAAATATGCATAAATGTAATAACTCAAGCACTGTTACAGACGGGAACATGCAACCTGTGCAATATCGAATCTATGGAACAAGAGATGTGACTAACTAATGTTATGACCATAAATGATCATGTGACCTCATCAAATATGCATAGATGTTATATCTCAAGCACTGTTGCAGATAAGAACATGCAACCAATGCAATATTGAAGTTATTGCACAACAGACCTGACAAAAACATCTGATGACCATATATGGTCATGGGACATCATTAAATATGCAAGACTGTAATTCCTTAAGCACTGTTACAGACAGGAACATGTAACATGTTTAGTATGAAGGCCATGCAATTTCCTTTAATATACTATTGTCAATGATGCTGATTTTGGAACGCTGCTAATAAGTCAGTGGGCTCGAAACCCGACATTGCTGCAACGCAGCTATATTTATTATTATTATTCTTCCGCCTAAATTTTTGGTCACGCTTTATGTCAACACCGTTGGACCGATCAGTTCCATACTTGCCACAATGGTAAAGCTGTATGAGATCTGGTGCATATCCTAAGTTCAGACACATAGGTCACATGACCAGGCCGCCATCTTGGATTAAAGGCGAAATTTTCAATGCCGAATTGCGCACCTTTCTGAGGGTCTGAGTGCTCCAATTTTTTTATGATAGTAGCAGTGCGACAAGGGCTACAAATTTTATCAAAAAAAACTTTAGCGGTCACGTGACTAATTTTTTTCTAGAATTTTTTTAATTTTCTTTTGCATCTCATTTGCATAATTTTCGACTAATCAACTATCCCTGAATAACTTTGAAAGATCATATGACATAGTATTTAATTCCAAAATATGAAGTCCAGGCGATAAGCCGTTTTTTAGAAGAAGATTTTAGAATGTTTTTTCATATTTTTTTTGTTCTTTTATATGGTCACGTGACCTCATTTTATAGACATAATTGCAATATCTCAAGCACTTTTACAGATAGGAACATGCAACCAGTGCAATATTGAAGTGATGGTACATGAAATTCTACTAACAAACAAGATGACCATATATGGTCATGTGATCTCATTAAATATGCATAAATGTAATATATCAAGCACTGTTACAGATAGCGACATGCAACCTGTGCAATATCGAAGCTATAAGACACGAGATGTGACTAACTAATGTGATGACCATATATGGTCATGTGACTTCATCAAATATGCATAAATGTAATAACTCAAGCACAGTTACAGACGGGAACATGCAACCAGTGCAATATTGAAGTGATGGTACATGAAATTTTACTAACAAACAAGATGACCATATATGGTCATGTGACCTCATTGAATATGATTAAATGTAATATATCAAGCACTGTAAGAGTTAAGGACATGCATCCTGTGCAATATCGAAGGTATGGGTCAAGAGATGTGACTAACTAATGTGATGACCATATATGGTCATGTGACTTCATTAAATATGCATAATTGAATTATCTCAAGCACTGTTACAGTTAGAAACATGCAACCTGTGCAATATCGAAGCTGTGAGACAAGAGATGTGACTAACTAATATGATGACCATATATGGTCATGTAACTTCATCAACTATGCATACATAAAATAACTCAAGCACTGTTACAGACATGAACATGCAACCTGTGCAAAATCGAAGCTATGGGACATGAGATGTGAGTAACTAATGAGATGACCGTATATGGTCATGTGACGTCATTAAATATGCATAATTGTAATATCTCAAGCAGAATCACAAATAGAGACATGCAACATATGCAATATCGAAGCTATGAGACAAGAGATGTGACTAACTAATGTGATGACCATATATGGTCATGTAACTTCATCAAATATGCATAAATGTAGTAACTCAAGCACTGTTACAGATAGGAACATGCAACCAGTGCAATATTGAAGTTATTGCACAACAGAAGTGACTAACACATCTGATGACCATATATGGTCATGTGACCTCATCAAATATGCATAAATGTTATATCTCAATCACTGTTACAGATAGGAACATGCAACCAGTGCAATATTGAAGCTATTGCACAACAGAAGTGACTAACATATCCAATGACCATATATGGTCATGTGACCTCATCAAATAAGCATAAATGTAATAACTCAAGCACTATTACAGACGGGAACATGCAACCTGTGCAATATCGAATCTATGGAACAATAGATGTGACTAACTAATGTGATGACCATATATGGTCATGTGACCTCATCAAATATGCATAAATGTTATATGTCAAGCACTGATACAGATAGGAACATGCAACCAGTGCAATATTGAAGTTATTGCACAACAGAAGTGACCGACACATCCGATGTCCATATATGGTCATGTGACATCATTAAATATTATGATTGTAAAACATTAAGCACTGTTACAGACAGGAACATGTAACATGTTTAGTATGAAGGCCATGCAAATCCATTAATATATTCTTGTCGATGATGCTGGTTTTGGAACGCTGCTAATAAGTCAGTGGGCTCGAAACCCGACATTGCTGCAACGCAGCTATATTTATTATTATTAGGGTTTCGAGCCCATTTGGTCGAAACCCTATTGTAATTGTTCCGTTTATTATTATTATTATTATTATTATTATTATTATTCTTCCGCCTAAATTTTTGGTCACGCTTTATGTCAACACCGTTGGACCGATCAGTTCCATACTTGCCACAATGGTAAAGCTGTATGAGATCTGGTGCATATCCTAAGTTCAGACACATAGGTCACATGACCAGGCCGCCATCTTGGATTAAAGGCGAAATTTTCAATGCCGAATTGCGCACCTTTCTGAGGGTCTGAGTGCTCCAATTTTTTTATGATAGTAGCAGTGCGACAAGGGCTACAAATTTCATAAAAAAAAACTTTAGCGGTCACGTGACTTTTTTTTTTAGAATTTTTTTAAATTTTGTTTTGCATCTCATTTGCATAATTTTCGACAAATCAACTAACCCTGAATAACTTTGAAAGATCATATGACATAGTATTTAATTCCAAAATATGGAAGTCCAGGCGATTAGCCGTTTTTTATAAGAAGATTTTAGAATGTTTTTTCATATTTTTTTGTTCTTTTATATGGTCACGTGACCTCATTTTATAGACATAATTGCAATATCTTAAGCACTGTTACAGTTAGGAACATGCAACTAGTGCAATATTGAAGTGATGGTACATGAAATTCTACTAACAAACAAGATGACCATATATGGTCATGTGATCTCATTAAATATGCATAAATGTAATATATCAAGCACTGTTACAGATAGGGACATGCAACCTGTGCAATATCGAAGCTATAAGACACGAGATGTTACTAACTAATGTGATGACCATATATGGTCATGTGACTTCATCAAATATGCATAAATGTAATAACTCAAGCACAGTTACAGACGGGAACATGCAACCAGTGCAATATTGAAGTGATGGTACATGAAATTTTACTAACAAACACGATGACCATATATGGTCATGTGACCTCATTGAATATGCATAAATGTAATTTATCAAGCACTGCAAGAGTTAGGGACATGCAACCTGTGCAATATCGAAGGTATGGGTCAAGAGATGTGACTAACTAATGTGATGACCATATATGGTCATGTGACTTCATTAAATATGCATAATTGAATTATCTCAAGCACTGTTACAGACATGAACATGCAACCTGTGCAAAATCGAAGCTGTGGGACATGAGATGTGAGTAACTAATGTGATGACCGTATATGGTCATGTGACGTCATTAAATATGCATAATTGTAATATCTCAAGCAGAATCACAGATAGAAACATGCAACCTATGCAATATCGAAGCTATGAGACAAGAGATGTGGCTAACTAATGTGATGACCATATATGGTCATGTAATTTCATCAAATATGCATAAATGTAATAACTCAAGCACTGTTACAGATAGGAACATGCAACCCGTGCAATATTGAAGCTATTGCACAACAGAAGTCACTAACATATCCGATGACCATATATGGTCATGTGACCTCATCAAATAAGCATAAATGTAATAACTCAAGCACTATTACAGACGGGAACATGCAACCTGTGCAATATCGAATCTATGGAACAAGAGATGTGACTAACTAATGTGATGACCATATATGGTCATGTGACCTCATCAAATATGCATAAATGTTATATTTGAAACACGGTAACAGATAGAAACACACAACCTGTGCAATATCGAAGCTATGAGACAAGATATGTGACTAACACATCTGATGCCCATACACGGTCATGTGACATCGTTAAATATGCATAAATGTAATAACTCAAGCACTGTTACAGACGGGAACATGCAACCTGTGCAATTTCGAATCTATGGAACAAGAGATGTGACTAACTAATGTGATGACCACATATGGTCATGTGACCTCATCAAATATGCATAAATGTTATATCTCAAGCACTGTTACAGATAGGAAAATGCAACCAATGCAATATTGAAGTTATTGCACAACAGAGCTGACAAAAACATCCGATGACCATATATGGTCATGGGACATCATTAAATATGCAAGATTGTAATACATTAAGCACTGTTACAGACAGGAACATGCAACATGTTTAGTATGAAGGCCATGCAATTTCCTTTAATATATTATTGTCAATGATGCTGATTTTGGAACGCTGCTAATAAGTCAGTGGGCTCGAAACCCGACATTGCTGCAACGCAGCTATATTTATTATTATTATTCTTCCGCCTAAATTTTTGGTCACGCTTTATGTCAACACCGTTGGACCGATCAGTTCCATACTTGCCACAATGGTAAAGCTGTATGAGATCTGGTGCATATCCTAAGTTCAGACACATAGGTGACATGACCAGGCCGCCATCTTGGATTAAAGGCGAAATTTTCAATGCCGAATTGCGCACCTTTCTGAGGGTCTGAGTGCTCCAATTTTTTTATGATAGTAGCAGTGCGACAAGGGCTACAAATTTCATCAAAAAAAACTTTAGCGGTCACGTGACTAATTTTTTTCTAGAATTTTTTTAATTTTCTTTTGCATCTCATTTGCATAATTTTCGACTAATCAACTATCCCTGAATAACTTTGAACGATCATATGACATAGTATTTAATTCCAAAATATGAAGTCCAGGCGATAAGCCGTTTTTTATAAGAAGATTTTAGAATGTTTTTTCATATTTTTTGTTCTTTTATATGGTCACGTGACCTCATTTTATAGACATAATTGCAATATCTCAAGCACTGTTACAGATAGGAACATGCAACCAGTGCAATATTGAAGTGATGGTACATGAAATTCTACTAACAAACAAGATGACCATATATGGTCATGTGATCTCATTAAATATGCATAAATGTAATATATCAAGCACTGTTACAGATAGGGACATGCAACCTGTGCAACATCGAAGCTATAAGACACGAGATGTGACTAACTAATGTGATGACCATATTTGGTCATGTGACTTCATCAAATATGCATAAATGTAATAACTCAAGCACAGTTACAGACGGGAACATGCAACCAGTGCAATATTGAAGTGATGGTACATGAAATTTTACTAACAAACAAAATGACCATATATGGTCATGTGACCTCATTGAATATGCATAAATGTAATATATCAAGCACTGCAAGAGTTAGGGACATGCAACCTGTGCAATATCGAAGGTATGGGTCAAGAGATGTGGCTAACTAATGTGATGACCATATATGGTCATGTGACTTCATTAAATATGCATAATTGAATTATCTCAAGCACTGTTACAGACATGAACATGCAACCTGTGCAAAATCGAAGCTGTGGGACATGAGATGTGAGTAACTAATGTGATGACCGTATATGGTCATATGACGTCATTAAATATGCATAATTGTAATATATCAAGCAGAATCACAGATAGAGACATGCAACCTATGCAATATCGAAGCTATGAGACAAGAGATGTGGCTAACTAATGTAATGACCATATATGGTCATGTAATTTCATCAAATATGCATAAATGTAATAACTCAAGCACTGTTACAGATAGGAACATGCAACCAGTGCAATATTGAAGCTATTGCACAACAGAAGTGACTAACACATCCAATGACCATATATGGTCATGTGACCTCATCAAATATGCATAAATGTTATATCTCAAGCACTGTTACAGATAGGAACATGCAACCAGTGCAATATTGAAGCTATTGCACAACAGAAGTCCCTAACATATCCGATGACCATATATGGTCATGTGACCTCATCAAATAAGCATAAATGTAATAACTCAAGCACTATTACAGACGGGAACATGCAACCTGTGCAATATCGAATCTATGGAACAAGAGATGTGACTAACTAATGTGATGACCATATATGGTCATGTGACCTCATCAAATATGCATAAATGTTATATTTGAAACACAGTAACAGAAAGAAACACACAACCTGTGCAATATCGAAGCTATGAGACAAGATATGTGACTAACACATCTGATGCCCATACACGGTCATGTGACATCATTAAATATGCATAAATGTAATAACTCAAGCACTGTTACAGACGGGAACATGCAACCTGTGCAATATCGAATCTATGGAACAAGAGATGTGACTAACTAATGTGATGACCACATATGGTCATGTGACCTCATCAAATATGCATAAATGTTACATCTCAAGCACTGTTACAGATAGGAAAATGCAACCAATGCAATATTGAAGTTATTGCACAACAGAGCTGACAAAAACATCTGATGACCATATATGGTCATGGGACATCATTAAATATGCAAGATTGTAATACCTTAAGCACTGTTACAGACAGGAACATGCAACATGTTTAGTATGAAGGCCATGCAATTTCCTTTAATATATTATTGTCAATGATGCTGATTTTGGAACGCTGCTAATAAGTCAGTGGGCTCGAAACCCGACATTGCTGCAACGCAGCTATATTTATTATTATTATTCTTCCGCCTAAATTTTTGGTCACGCTTTATGTCAACACCGTTGGACTGATCAGTTCCATACTTGCCACAATGGTAAAGCTGTATGAGATCTGGTGCATATCCTAAGTTCAGACACATAGGTCACATGACCAGGCCGCCATCTTGGATTAAAGGCGAAATTTTCAATGCCGAATTGCGCACCTTTCTGAGGGTCTGAGTGCTCCAATTTTTTTATGATAGTAGCAGTGCGACAAGGGCTACAAATTTCATCAAAAAAAACTTTAGCGGTCACGTGACTTTTTTTTTTAGAATTTTTTTAAATTTTGTTCTGCATCTCATTTGCATAATTTTCGACAAATCAACTAACCCTGAATAACTTGGAAAGATCATATGACATAGTATTTAATTCCAAAATATGGAAGTCCAGGCGAAAAGCCGTTTTTTATAAGAAGATTTTAGAATGTTTTTTCATATTTTTTTGTTCTTTTATATGGTCACGTGACCTCATTTTATAGACATAATTGCAATATCTCAAGCACTGTTACAGATAGGAACATACAACCAGTGCAATACTGAAGTGATGGTACATGAAATTCTACTAACAAACAAGATGACCATATATGGTCATGTGATCTCATTAAATATGCATAAATGTAATATATCAAGCACTGTTACAGATAGGGACATGCAACCTGTGCAATATCGAAGCTATAAGACACGAGATGTGACTAACTAATGTGATGACCATATATGGTCATGTGACTTCATCAAATATGCATAAATGTAATAACTCAAGCACAGTTACAGACGGGAACGTGCAACCAGTGCAATATTGAAGTGATGGTACATGAAATTTTACTAACAAACAAGATGACCATATATGGTCATGTGACCTCATTGAATATGCATAAATGTAATATATCAAGCACTGTAAGAGTTAGGGACATGCAACCTGTGCAATATCGAAGCTATGGGTCAAGAGATATGACTAACTAATGTGATGACTATATATGGTCATGTGACTTCATTAAATATGCATAATTGAATTAACTCAAGCACTGTTACAGATAGAAACATGCAACCTGTGCAATATCGAAGCTATTAGACAAGAGATGTGACTAATGTGATGACCATATATGGTCATGTAACTTCAACAAATATGCATACATGTAATAACTCAAGCACTGTTACAGACATGAACATGCAACCTGTGCAAAATCGAAGCTATGGGACATGAGATGTGAGTAACTAATGTGATGACCGTATATGGTCATGTGACGTCATTAAATATGCATAATTGTAATATCTCAAGCAGAATCACAGATAGAGACATGCAACCTATGCAATATCGAAGCTATGAGACAAGAGATGTGACTAACTAATGTGATGACCATATATGGTCATGTAACTTCATCAAATATGCATAAATGTAATAACTCAAGCACTGTTACAGATAGGAACATGCAACCAGTGCAATATTGAAGCTATTGCACAACAGAAAGGACTAACACATCCGATGACCATATATGGTCATGTGACCTCATCAAATATGCATAAATGTTATATCTCAAGCACTGTTACCGATGGGAACATGCAACCAGTGCAATATTGAAGCTATTGCACAACAGAAGTGACTAACATATCCGATGACCGTATATGGTCATGTGACCTCATCAAATAAGCATAAATGTAATAACTCAAGCACTATTACAGACAGGAACATGCAACCTGTGCAATATCGATTCTATGGAACAAGAGATGTGACTAACTAATGTGATGACCATATATGGTCATGTGACCTCATCAAATATGCATAAATGTTATATCTCAAGCACTGTTACAGATAGGAACATGCAACCAATGCAATATTGAAGTTATTGCACAACAGAACTGAAAAAAACATCCGATGACCGTATATGGTCATGGGACATCATTAAATATGCAAGATTGTAATACCTTAAGCACTGTTACAGACAGGAACATGTAACATGTTTAGTATGAAGGCCATGCAATTTCCTTTAATATATTATTGTCAATAATGCTGATTTTGGAACGCTGCTAATATGTCAGTGGGCTCGAAACCCGACATTGCTGCAACGCAGCTATATTTATTATTATTATGATTCCGCCTAAATTTTTGGTCACGCTTTATGTCAACGCCGTTGGACCGATCAATTCAATACTTGCCACAATGGTAAAGCTATATGAGATCTGGTGCATATCCTAAGTTCAGACACATAGGTCACATGACCAGGCCGCCACCTTGGATTAAAGGCAAAATTTTCAATGCCGAATTGCGCACCTTTCTGAGGGTCTGAGTGCTCCAATTTTTTTATGATAGTAGCAGTGCGACAAGGGCTACAAATTTCATCAAAAAAAACTTTAGCGGTCACGTGACTTTTTTTTTTAGATTTTTTTTAAATTTTGCTTTGCATCTCATTTGCATAATTTTCGACAAATCAACTAACCCTGAATAACTTTGAAAGATCATATGACATAGTATTTAATTCCAAAATATTGAGTCCAGGCGATAAGCCGTTTTTTATAAGAAGATTTTAGAATGTTTTTCCATATTTTTTTGTTCTTTTACATGGTCACGTGACCTCATTTTTTAGACATAATTGCAATATCTCAAGCACTGTTACAGATAGGAACATGCAACCAGTGCAATATTGAAGTGATGGTACATGAAATTCTACTAACAAACAAGATGACCATATATGGTCATGTGATCTCATTAAATATGCATAAATGTAATATATCAAGCACTGTTACAGATAGGGACATGCAATCTGTGCAATATCGAAGCTATAAGACACGAGATGTGACTAACTAATGTGATGACCATATATGGTCATGTGACTTCATCAAATATGCATAAATGTAATAACTCAAGCACAGTTACAGACGGGAACATGCAACCAGTGCAATATTGAAGTGATGGTACATGAAATTTTACTAACAAACAAGATGACCATATATGGTCATGTGACCTCATTGAATATGCATAAATGTAATATATCAAGCACTGCAAGAGTTAGGGACATGCAACCTGTGCAATATCGAAGGTATGGGTCAAGAGATGTGGCTAACTAATGTGATGACCATATATGGTCATGTGACTTCATTAAATATGCATAATTGAATTATCTCAAGCACTGTTACAGACATGAACATGCAACCTGTGCAAAATCGAAGCTGTGGGACATGAGATATGAGTAACTAATGTGATGACCATATATGGTCATGTGACGTCATTAAATATGCATAATTGTAATATCTCAAGCAGAATCACAGATAGAGACATGCAACCTATGCAATATCGAAGCTATAAGACAAGAGATGTGGCTAACTAATGTGATGACCATATATGGTCATGTAATTTCATCAAATATGCATAAATGTAATAACTCAAGCACTGTTACAGATAGGAACATGCAACCAGTGCAATATTGAAGCTATTGCACAACAGAAGTGACTAACACATCCGATGACTATGTATGGTCATGTGACCTCATCAAATATGCATAAATGTTATATCTCAAGCACTGTTACAGATAGGAACATGCAACCAGTGCAATATTGAAGCTATTGCACAACAGAAGTCACTAACATATCCGATGACCATATATGGTCATGTAACCTCATCAAATATGCATAAATGTAATAACTCAAGCACTATTACAGACGGGAACATGCAACCTGTGCAATATCGAATCTATGGAACAAGAGATGTGACTATATGCAAGATTGTAATACCTTAAGCACTGTTACAGACAGGCTCATGTAACATGTTTAGTATGAAGGCCATGCAATTTCCGTTAATATATTATTGTCAATGATGCTGATTTTGGAACGCTGCTAATAAGTCAGTGGGCTCGAAACCCGACATTGCTGCAACGCAGCTATATTTATTAGGGTTTCGAGCCCATTTGGTCGAAACCCTATTGAAATTGTTCCGTTTATTATTATTATTATTATTATGATTCCGCCTAAAATTTTGGTCACGCTTTATGTCAACGCCGTTGGACCGATCAATTCAATACTTGCCACAATGGTAAAGCTATATGAGATCTGGTGCATATCCTAAGTTCAGACACATAGGTCACATGACCAGGCCGCCATCTTGGATTAAAGGCGAAATTTTCAATGCCGAATTGCGCATCTTTCTGAGGGTCTGAGTGCTCCAATTTTTTTATGATAGTAGCAGTGCGACAAGGGCTACAAATTTCATCAAAAAAAACTTTAGCGGTCACGTGACTTTTTTTTTTAGAATTTTTTGAAATTTTGTTTTGCATCTCATTTGCATAATTTTCGACAAATCAACTAACCCTGAATAACTTTGAAAGATCATATGACATAGTATTTAATTCCAAAATATTGAGTCCAGGCGATAAGCCGTTTTTTATAAGAAGATTTTAGAATGTTTTTCCATATTTTTTTGTTCTTTTACATGGTCACGTGACCTCATTTTTTAGACATAATTGCAATATCTCAAGCACTGTTACAGATAGGAACATGCAACCAGTGCAATATTGAAGTGATGGTACATGAAATTCTACTAACAAACAAGATGACCATATATGGTTATGTGATCTCATTAAATATGCATAAATGTAATATACCAAGCACTGTTACAGACAGGGACATGCAACCTGTGCAATATCGAAGCTATAAGACACGAGATGTGACTAACTAATGTGATGACCATATATGGTCATGTGACTTCATCAAATATGCATAATTGTAATAACTCAAGCACAGTTACAGACGGGAACATGCAACCAGTGCAATATTGAAGTGATGGTACATGAAATTTTACTAACAAACAAGATGACTATATATGGTCATGTGACCTCAATGAATATGCATAAATGTAATATATCAAGCACTGGAAGAGTTAGTTATATGCAACCTGTGCAATATCGAAGGTATGGGTCAAGAGATGTGACTAACTAATGTGATGACCATATATGGTCATGTGACTTCATTAAATATGCATAATTGAATTATCTCAAGCACTGTTACAGACATGAACATGCAACCTGTGCAAAATCGAAGCTGTGGGACATGAGATGTGAGTAACTAATGTGATGACCATATATGGTCATGTGCCGTCATTAAATATGCATAATTGTAATATCTCAAGCAGAATCACAGATAGAGACATGCAACCTATGCAATATCGAAGCTATGAGACAAGAGATGTGGCTAACTAATGTGATGACCATATATGGTCATGTAATTTCATCAAATATGCATAAATGTAATAACATAAGCACTGTTACAGATAGGAACATGCAACCAGTGCAATATTGAAGCTATTGCACAACAGAAGTCACTAACATATCCGATGACCATATATGGTCATGTGACTTCATCAAATATGCATAAATGTAATAACTCAAGCACTGTTACAGACAGGAACATGCAACCTGTGCAATATCGAATCTATGGAACAAGAGATGTGACTAACTAATGTGATGACCACATATGGTCATGTGACCTCATCAAATATGCATAAATGTTACATCTCAAGCACTGTTACAGATAGGAAAATGCAACTAATGCAATATTGAAGTTATTGCACAACAGAGCTGACAAAAACATCCGATGACCATATATGGTCATGGGACATCATTAAATATGCAAGATTGTAATAATTTAAGCACTGTTACAGACAGGAACATGCAACATGTTTAGTATGAAGGCCATGCAATTTCCTTTAATATATTATTGTCAATGATGCTGATTTTGGAACGCTGCTAATAAGTCAGTGGGCTCGAAACCCAACATTGCTGCAACGCAGCTATATTTAGGGTTTCGAGCCCATTTGGTCGAAACCCTATTGTAATTGTTCCGTTTATTATTATTATTATGATTCCGCCTAAATTTTTGGTCACGCTTTATGTCAACACCGTTGGACCGATCAGTTCCATACTTGCCACAATGGTAAAGCTGTATGAGATCTGGTGCATATCCTAAGTTCAGACACATAGATCACATGACCAGGCCGCCATCTTGGATTAAAGGCGAAATATTCAATGCCGAATTGCGCACCTTTCTGAGGGTCTGAGTGCTCCAAATTTTTTATGATAGTAGCAGTGCGACAAGGGCTACAAATTTCATCAAAAAAAACTTTAGCGGTCACGTGACTAATTTTTTTCTAGAATTTTTTTAATTTTGTTTTGCATCTCATTTGCATAATTTTTGACTAATCAACTAACCCTGAATAAATTTGAAAGATCATATGACATAGTATTTAATTCCAAAATATGAAGTACAGGCGATAAGCCGTTTTTTATAAGAAGATTTTAGAATGTTTTTCCATATTTTTTTGTTCTTTTACATGGTCACGTGACCTCATTTTTTAGACATAATTGCAATATCTCAAGCACTGTTACAGATAGGAACATGCAACCAGTGCAATATTGAAGTGATGGTACATGACATTCTACTAACAAACAAGATGACCATATATGGTCATGTGATCTCATTAAATATGCATAAATGTAATATATCAAACACTGTTACAGATAGGGACATGCAACCTGTGCAATATCGAAGCTATAAGACACGAGATGTGACTAACTAATGTGATGACCATATATGGTCATGTGACTTCATCAAATATGCATAAATGTCATAACTCAAGCACAGTTACAGACGGGAACATGCAACCAGTGCAATATTGAAGTGATGGTACATGAAATTTTACTAACAAACAAGATGACTATATATGGTCATGTGACCACATTGAATATGCATAAATGTAATATATCAAGCACTGCAAGAGTTAGTTACATGCAACCTGTGCAATATCGGAGGTATGGGTCAAGAGATGTGACTAACTAATGTGATGACCATATATGGTCATGTGACTTCATTAAATATGCATAATTGAATTATCTCAAGCACTGTTACAGACATGAACATGCAACCTGTGCAAAATTGAAGCTGTGGGACATGAGATGTGAGTAACTAATGTGATAACCGTATATGGTCATGTGACGTCATTAAATATGCATAATTGTAATATCTCAAGCAGAATCACAGATAGAGACATGCAACCTATGCAATATCGAAGCTATGAGACAAGAGATGTGGCTAACTAATGTGATGACCATATATGGTCACGTAATTTCATCAAATATGCATAAATGTAATAACTCAAGCACTGTTACAGATAGGAACATGCAACCAGTGCAATATTGAAGCTATTGCACAACAGAAGTGACTAACATATCCGATGACCATATATGGTCATGTGACCACATTGAATATGCATAAATGTAATATATCAAGCACTGCAAGAGTTAGTTACATGCAACCTGTGCAATATCAAAGCTATGGGTCAAGAGATGTGACTAACTAATGTGATGACTATATATGATCATGTGACCTCATCAAATATGCATAAATGTAATAACTCAAGCACTGTTACAGACGGGAACATGCAACCTGTGCAATATCGAAGCTATGGGACAAGAGATGTGACTAACTAATGTGATGACCATATATGGTCATGTGACCTCATCAAATATGCATAAATGTTATATTTGAAACACAGTAACAGATAGAAACACACAACCTGTGCAATATCGAAGCTATGAGAAAGATATGTGACTAACATATCTGATGACCATACACGGTCATGTGACATCATTAAATATGCATAAATGTAATAACTCAAGCACTGTTACAGACGGGAACATGCAACCTGTGCAATATCGAATCTATGGAACAAGAGATGTGACTAACTAATGTGATGACCACATATGGTCATGTGACCTCATCAAATATGCATAAATGTTATATCTCAAGCACTGTTACATATAGGAAAATGCAACCAATGCAATATTGAAGTTATTGCACAACAGAGCTGACAAAAACATCCGATGACCATATATATACATGGGACACATTAAATATGCAAGATTGTAATACCTTAAGCACTGTAACAGACAGGAACATACAACATGTTTAGTATGAAGGCCATGCAATTTCCTTTAATATGTTATTGTCAATGATGCTGATTTTGGAACGCTGCTAATAAGTCAGTGGGCTCGAAACCCGACATTGCTGCAACGCAGCTATATTTAGGGTTTCGAGCCCATTTGGTCGAAACCCTTTTGTAATTGTTCCGTTTATTATTATTATTAGGGTTTCGAGCCCATTTGGTCGAAACCCTTTTGTAATTGTTCCGTTTATTATTATTATTATTATTATTATTATTATTATTCTTCCGCCTAAATTTTTGGTCACGCTTTATGTCAACACCGTTGGACCGATCAGTTCCATACTTGCCACAATAGTAAAGCTGTATGAGATCTGGTGCATATCCTAAGTTCAGACACATAGGTCACATGACCAGGCCGCCATCTTGGATTAAAGGCGAAATTTTCAATGCCGAATTGCGCACCTTTCTGAGGGTCTGAGTGCTCCAATTTTTCTATGATAGTAGCAGTGCGACAAGGGCTACAAATTTCATCAAAAAAAACTTTAGCGGTCACGTGACTTTTTTTTTTAGAATTTTTTTAAATTTTGTTTTGCATCTCATTTGCATAATTTTCGACAAATCAACTAACCCTGAATAACTTTGAAAGATCATATGACATAGTATTTAATTCCAAAATATTCAAGTCCAGGCGAAAAGCCGTTTTTTATAAGAAGATTTTAGAATGTTTTTTCATATTTTTTTGTTCTTTTATATGGTCACGTGACCTCATTTTATAGACATAATTGCAATATCTCAAGCACTGTTACAGATAGGAACATGCAACCAGTGCAATATTGAAGTGATGGTACATGAAATTCTACTAACAAACAAGATGACCATATATGGTCATGTGATCTCATTAAATATGCATAAATGTAATATATCAAGCACTGTTACAGATAGGGACATGCAACCTGTGCAATATCGAAGCTATAAGACACGAGATGTGACTAACTAATGTGATGACCATATATGGTCATGTGACTTCATCAAATATGCATAAATGTAATAACTCAAGCACAGTTACAGACGGGAACATGCAACCAGTGCAATATTGAAGTGATGGTACATGAAATTTGACTAACAAACAATATGACCATATATGGTCATGTGACCTCATTAAATATGCATAAATGTAATATATCAAGCACTGCAAGAGTTAGGGACATGCAACCTGTGCAATATCGAAGGTATGGGTCAAGAGATGTGACTAACTAATGTGATGACCAAATATGGTCATGTGACTTCATTAAATATGCATAATTGAATTATCTCAAGCACTGTTACAGACATGAACATGCAACCTGTGCAAAATCGAAGCTGTGGGATATGAGATGTGAGTAACTAATGTGATGACCGTATATGGTCATGTGACGTCATTAAATATGCATAATTGTAATATCTCAAGCAGAATCACAGATAGAGACATGCAACCTATGCAATATCGAAGCTATGAGACAAGAGATGTGGCTAACTAATGTGATGACCATATATGGTCATGTAATTTCATCAAATATGCATAAATGTAATAACTCAAGCACTGTTACAGATAGGAACATGCAACCAGTGCAATATTGAAGCTATTGCACAACAGAAATGACTAACACATCCGATGACCATATATGGTCATGTGACCTCATCAAATATGCATAAATGTTATATGTCAAGCACTGTTACAGATAGGAACATGCAACCAGTGCAATATTGAAGCTATTGCACAACAGAAGTCACTAATATATCCGATGACCATATATGGTCATGTGACCTCATCAAATAAGCATAAATGTAATAACTCAAGCACTATTACAGACGGGAACATGCAACCTGTGCAATATCGAATCTATGGAACAAGAGATGTGACTAACTAATGTGATGACCATATATGGTCATGTGACCTCATCAAATATGCATAAATGTTATATTTGAAACACAGTAACAGATAGAAACACACAACCTGTGCAATATCGAAGCTATGAGACAAGATATGTGACTAACACATCTGATGCCCATACACGGTCATGTGACATCATTAATTATGCATACATGTAATAACTCAAGCACTGTTACAGACGGGGACATGCAACCTGTGCAATATCGAATCTATGGAACAAGAGATGTGACTAACTAATGTGATGACCACATATGGTCATGTGACCTCATCAAATATGCATAAATGTTATATCTCAAGCACTGTTACAGATAGGAAAATGCAACCAATGCAATATTGAAGTTATTGCACAAGAGAGCTGACAAAAACATCCAATGACCATATATGGTCATGGGACATCATTAAATATGCAAGATTGTAATACCTTACAAACAGGAATATGCAACATGTTTAGTATGAAGGCCATGCAATTTCCTTTAATATATTATTGTCAATGATGCTGATTTTGGAACGCTGCTAATAAGTCAGTGGGCTCGAAACCCGACATTGCTGCAACGCAGCTATATTTATTATTATTATTATTATTATTCTTCCGCCTAAATTTTTGGTCACGCTTTATGTCAACGCCGTTGGACCGATCAATTCAATACTTGCCACAGTGGTAAAGCTATATGAGATCTGGTGCATATCCTAAGTTCAGACACATAGGTCACATGACCAGGCCGCCATCTTAGATTAAAGGCGAAATTTTCAATGCCGAATTGCGCACCTTTCTGAGGGTCTGAGTGCTCCAATTTTTTTATGATAGTAGCAGTGCGACAAGGGCTACAAATTTCATCAAAAAAAACTTTAGCGGTCACGTGACTTTTTTTTTTAGAATTTTTTTAAATTTTGTTTTGCATCTCATTTGCATAATTTTCGACAAATCAACTAACCCTGAATAACTTTGAAAGATCATATGACATAGTATTTAATTCCAAAATATTGAGTCCAGGCGATAAGCCGTTTTTTATAAGAAGATTTTAGAATATTTTTCCATATTTTTTTTGTTCTTTTACATGGTCACGTGACCTCATTTTTTAGACATAATTGCAATATCTCAAGCACTGTTACAGATAGGAACATGCAACCAGTGCAATATTGAAGTGATGGTACATGAAATTCTACTAACAAACAAGATGACCATGTATGGTCATGTGATCTCATTAAATATGCATAAATGTAATATATCAAGCACTGTTACAGATAGGGACATGTAACCTGTGCAATATCGAAGCTATAAGACACGAGATGTGACTAACTAATGTGATGACCATATATGGTCATGTAACTTCATCAAATATGCATAAATGTAATAACTCAAGCACAGTTACAGACGGGAACATGCAACCAGTGCAATATTGAAGTGATGGTACATGAAATTTTACTAACAAACAAGATGACTATATATGGTCATGTGACCTCATTGAATATGCATAAATGTAATATATCAAGCACTGCAAGAGTTAGTTACATGCAACCTGTGCAATATCGGAGGTATGGGTCAAGAGATGTGACTAACAAATGTGATGACCATATATGGTCATGTGACTTCATTAAATATGCATAATTGAATTATCTCAAGCACTGTTACAGATAGAAACATGCAACCTGTGCAAAATCGAAGCTATGGGACATGAGATGTGAGTAACTAATGTGATGACCGTATATGGTCATGTGCCGTCATTAAATATGCATAATAGTAATATCTCAAGCAGAATCAAAGATAGAGACATGCAACCTATGCAATATCGAAGCTATGTGACAAGAGATATGACTAACTAATGTGATGACCATATATGGTCATGTAACTTCATCAAATATGCATAAATGTAATAACTCAAGCACTGTTACAGATAGGAACATGCAACCAGTGCAATATTGAAGCTATTGCACAACAGAAGTGACTAACACATCCGATGACCATATATGGTCATGTGACCTCATCAAATATGCATAAATGTTATATCTCAAGCACTGTTACAGATAGGATAATGCAACCAGTGCAATATTGAAGCTATTGCACAACAGAAGTGACTAACATATCCGTTGACCATATATGGTCATGTGACCTCATCAAATAAGCATAAATGTAATAACTCAAGCACTATTACAGACGGGAATATGCAACCTGTGCAATATCGAATCTATGGAACAAGAGATGTGACTAACTAATGTGATGACCATATATGGTCAGGTGACCTCATCAAATATGCACAAATGTTATATCTCAAGCACCGTTACAAATAGGAACATGCAACCAATGCAATATTGAAGTTATTGCACAACAGAGCTGAAAAAAACATCCGATGACCGTATATGGTCATGGGACATTATTAAATATGCAAGATTGTAATACCTTAAGCACTGTTACAGACAGGAACATGTAACATGTTTAGTATGAAGGCCATGCAATTTCCTTTAATATATTATTGTCAATGATGCTGATTTTGGAATGCTGCTAATATGTCAGTGGGCTCGAAACCCGACATTGCTGCAACGCAGCTATATTTAGGGTTTCGAGCCCATTTGGTCGAAACCCTTTTGTAATTGTTCCGTTTATTATTATTATTATTATTATTATTATTATTATTCTTCCGCCTAAATTTTTGGTCACGCTTTATGTCAACGCCGTTGGACCGATCAATTCAATACTTGCCACAATGGTAAAGCTATATGAGATCTGGTGCATATCCTAAGTTCAGACACGTAGGTCACATGACCAGGCCGCCATCTTGGATTAAAGGCGAAATTTTCAATGCCGAATTGCGCACCTTTCTGAGGGTCTGAGTGCTCCAATTTTGTTATGATAGTAGCAGTGCGACAAGGGCTACAAATATCATCAAAAAAAACTTTAGCGGTCACGTGACTTTTTTTTTTAGAATTTTTTTAAATTTTGTTTTGCATCTCATTTGCATAATTTTCGACAAATCAACTAACCCTGAATAACTTTGAAAGATCATATGACATAGTATTTAATTCCAAAATACCGAGTCCAGGCGATAAGCCGTTTTTTATAAGAAGATTTTAGAATGTTTTTTCATATTTTTTTGTTCTTTTATATGGTCACGTGACCTCATTTTATAGACATAATTGCAATATCTCAAGCACTGTTACAGATAGGAACATGCAACCAGTGCAATTTTGAAGTGATGGTACATGAAATTCTACTAACAAACAAGATGACCATATATGGTCATGTGATCTCATTAAATATGCATGAATGTAATATATCAAGCACTGTTACAGATAGGGACATGCAACCTGTGCAATATCGAAGCTGTAAGACACGAGATGTGACTAACTAATGTCATGACCATATATGGTCATGTGACTTCATCAAATATACATAAGTGAATTATCTCAAGCACTGTTACAGACAGGAACATGCAACTAGTGCAGTATTGAAGGTATTGCACCAGAAAGGTGACTAACATATCCGATGACCATGTATGATCATGTGATATCATTAAATATGCATTAATGTAATAACTCAAGCACTGTTACAGATATGGACATGCAACCTGTGCAATATCGAAGCTATGAGACACGAGATGTGACTAACTAATGTGATGAAAATTGATATGGTCATGTGACTTCAACAAATATGCATAAATGTGATAACTCAAGCACTGTTACAGACGGGAACATGCAACCAATGCAATACTGAAGTGATGGTACAAGAAATTTTACTAACAAACAAGATGACCATATATGGTCATGTGACGTCATTAAATATGCATAAATGTAATATATCAAGCACTGTTACAGACGGGAACATGCAACCTGTGCAATATCGAAGCTATGAGACGAGTGCTCCAATTTTTTTATGATAGTAGCAGTGCGACAAGGGCTACAAATATCATCAAAAAAAACTTTAGCGGTCACGTGACTTTTTTTTTTAGAATTTTTTTAAATTTTGTTTTGCATCTCATTTGCATAATTTTCGACAAATCAACTAACCCTGAATAACTTTGAAAGATCATATGACATAGTATTTAATTCCAAAATACCGAGTCCAGGCGATAAGCCGTTTTTTATAAGAAGATTTTAGAATGTTTTTTCATATTTTTTTGTTCTTTTATATGGTCACGTGACCTCATTTTATAGACATAATTGCAATATCTCAAGCACTGTTACAAATACGAACATGCAACCAGTGCAATATTGAAGTGATGGTACATGAAATTTTACTAACAAACAAGATGACTATATATGGTCATGTGACCTCATTGAATATGCATAAATGTAATATATCAAGCACTGCAAGAGTTAGTTACATGCAACCTGTGCAATATCGGAGGTATGGGTCAAGAGATGTGACTAACTAATGTGATGACCATATATGGTCATGTGACTATTAAATATGCATAATTGAATTATCTCAAGCACTGTTACAGATAGAAACATGCAACCTGTGCAAAATCGAAGCTATGGGACATGAGATTTGAGTAACTAATGTGATGACCGTATATGGTCATGTGCCGTCATTAAATATGCATACTTGTAATATCTCAAGCAGAATCACATATAGAGACATGCAACCTATGCAATATCGAAGCTATGTGACAAGAGATATGACAAAGCAATGTGATGACCATATATGGTCATGTAACTTCATCAAATATGCATAAATGTAATAACTCAAGCACTGTTACAGATAGGAACATGCAACCAGTGCAATATTGAAGCTATTGCACAACAGAAGTGACTAACACATCCGATGAACATATATGGTCATGTGACCTCATCAAATATGCATAAATGTTATATGTCAAGCACTGTTACAGATAGGACCATGCATCCAGTGCAATATTGAAGTTATTGCACAACAGAAGTGACTAACACATCTGATGACCATATATGGTCATGTAACCTCATCAAATATGCATAAATGTAATAACTCAAGTACTGTTACAAACGGGAACATGCAACCAGTGCAATATTGAAGCTATTGCACAAGATAGGTGATTAACATATCCGATGACCATATATGGTCATGTGACATCATTAAATATGCATAATTGTAATACCTTATGCACTGTTACAGACAGGAACATGTAACATGTTTAGTATGAAGGCCATGCAATTCCTTTAATATATTCTTGTCAATGATGCTGATTTTGGAACGCTGCTAATAAGTCAGTGGGCTCGAAACCCGACATTGCTGCAACGCAGCTATATTTATTATTATTATTATTATTCTTCCGCCTAAATTTTTGGTCACGCTTTATGTCAACACCGTTGGACCGATCAGTTTCATACTTGACACAATGGTAAAGCTGTATGAGATCTGGTGCATATCCTAAGTTCAGACACATAGGTCACATGACCAGGCCGCCATCTTGGATTAAAGGCGAAATTTTCAATGCCGAATTGCGCACCTTTCTGAGGGTCTGAGTGCTCCAATTTTTTTATGATAGTAGCAGTGCGACAAGGGCTACACATTTCATCAAAAAAAACTTTAGCGGTCACGTGACTTTTTTTTTTAGAATTTTTTTAAATTTTGTTTTGCATCTCATTTGCATAATTTTCGACAAATCAACTAACCCTGAATAACTTTGAAAGATCATATGACATAGTATTTAATTCCAAAATATGGAAGTCCAGGCGAAAAGCCGTTTTTTATAAGAAGATTTTAGAATGTTTTTTCATATTTTTTTGTTCTTTTATATGGTCACGTGACCTCATTTTATAGACATAATTGCAATATCTCAAGCACTGTTACAGATAGGAACATGCAACCTGTGCAATATCGAAGCTATAAGACACGAGATGTGACTAACTAATGTGATGACCATATATGGTCATGTGACTTCATCAAATATGCATAAATGTAATAACTCAAGCACAGTTACAGACGGGAACATGCAACCAGTGCAATATTGAAGTGATGGTACATGAAATTTTACTAACAAACAAGATGACCATATATGGTCATGTGACCTCATTGAATATGCATAAATGTAATATATCAAGCACTGCAAGAGTTAGGGACATGCAACCTGTGCAATATCGAAGGTATGGGTCAAGAGATGTGGCTTACTAATGTGATGACCATATATGGTCATGTGACTTCATTAAATATGCATAATTGAATTATCTCAAGCACTGTTACAGACATGAACATGCAACCTGTGCAAAATCGAAGCTGTAGGACATGAGATGTGAGTAACTAATGTGATGACCGTATATGGTCATGTGACGTCATTAAATATGCATAATTGTAATATCTCAAGCAGAATCACAGATAGAGACATGCAACCTATGCAATATCGAAGCTATGAGACAAGAGATGTGGCTAACTAATGTGATGACCATATATGGTCATGTAATTTCATCAAATATGCATAAATGTAATAACTCAAGCACTGGTACAGATAGGAGCATGCAAACAGTGCAATATTGAAGTTATTGCACAACAGAAGTGACTAACACATCCGATGACCATATATGGTCATGTGACCTCATATAATATGCATAAATGTTATATCTCAAGCACTGTTACAGATAGGAACATGCAACCAGTGCAATATTGAAGCTATTGCACAACAGAAGTCACTAACATATCTGATGACCATATATGGTCATGTGACCTCATCAAATAAGCATAAATGTAATAACTCAATCACTATTACAGACGGGAACATGCAACCTGTGCAATATCGAATCTATGGATCAAGAGATGTGACTAACTAATGTGATGACCACATATGGTCATGTGACCTCATCAAATATGCATAAATGTTATATCTCAAGCACTGTTACAGATAGGAAAATGCAACCAATGCAATATAATGTGATGACCGTATATGGTCATGTGACGTCATTAAATATGCATAATTGTAATATCTCAAGCAGAATCACAGATAGAGACATGCAACCTATGCAATATCGAAGCTATGAGACAAGAAATGTGGCTAACTAATGTGATGACCATATATGGTCATGTAATTTCATCAAATATGCATAAATGTAATAACTCAAGTACTGTTACAGATAGGAACATGCAACCAGTGCAATATTGAAGCTATTGCACAACAGATGTGACTAACACATCCGATGACCATATATGGTCATGTGACCTCATCAAATATGCATAAATGTTATATCTCAAGCACTGTTACAGATAGGAACATGCAACCAGTGCAATATTGAAGCTATTGCACAACAGAAGTCACTAACATATCCGATGACCATATATGGTCATGTGACCTCATCAAATAAGCATAAATGTAATAACTCAAGCACTATTACAGACGGGAACATGCAACCTGTGCAATATCGAATCTATGGAACAAGAGATGTGACTAACTAATGTGATGACCATATATGGTCATGTGACCTCATCAAATATGCATAAATGTTATATTTGAAACACAGTAACAGATAGAAACACACAACCTGTGCAATATCGAAGCTATGAGACAAGATATGTAACTAACACATCTGATGCCCAAACACGGTCATGTGACATCATTAAATATGCATAAATGTAATAACTCAAGCACTGTTACAGACGGGAACATGCAACCTGTGCAATATCGAATCTATGGAACAAGAGATGTGACTAACTAATGTGATGACCACATATGGTCATGTGACCTCATCAAATATGCATAAATGTTATATCTCAAGCACTGTTACAGATAGGAAAATGCAACCAATGCAATATTGAAGTTATTGCACAACAGAGCTGACAAAAACATCCGATGACCATATATGGACATGGGACATCATTAAATATGCAAGATTGTAATACCTTAAGCACTGTTACAGACAGGAACATGTAACATGTTTAGTATGAAGGCCATGCAATTTCCTTTAATATATTATTGTCAATGATGCTGATTTTGCAACGCTGCTAATAAGTCAGTGGGCTCGAAACCCGACATTGCTGCAACGCAGCTATATTTATTAGGGTTTCGAGCCCATTTGGTCGAAACCCTATTGTAATTGTTCCGTTTATTATTATTATTATTATTATTAGGGTTTCGAGCCCATTTGGTCGAAACCCTATTGAAATTGTTCCGTTTATTAGGGTTTCGAGCCCATTTGGTCGAAACCCTATTGAAATTGTTCCGTTTATTATTATTAGGGTTTCGAGCCCATTTGGTCGAAACCCTATTGTAATTGTTCCGTTTATTATTATTATTATTATTATTATTATTATTATTCTTCCGCCTAAATTTTTGGTCACGCTTTATGTCAACGCCGTTGGACCGATCAATTCAATACTTGCCACAATGGTAAAGCTATATGAGATCTGGTGCATATCCTAAGTTCAGACACGTAGGTCACATGACCAGGCCGCCATCTTGGATTAAAGGCGAAATTTTCAATGCCGAATTGCGCACCTTTCTGAGGGTCTGAGTGCTCCATTTTTTTTATGATAGTAGCAGTGCGACAAGGGCTACAAATCTCATCAAAAAAAACTTTAGCGGTCACGTGACTTTTTTTTTTAGAATTTTTTTAAATTTTGTTTTGCATCTCATTTGCATAATTTTCCACAAATCAACTAACCCTGAATAACTTTGAAAGATCATATGACATAGTATTTAATTCCAAAATATCGAGTCCAGGCGATAAGCCGTTTTTTATAAGAAGATTTTAGAATGTTTTTTCATATTTTTTTGTTCTTTTATATGGTCACGTGACCTCATTTTATAGACATAATTGCAATATCTCAAGCACTGTTACAGATAGGAACATGCAACCAGTGCAATTTTGAAGTGATGGTACATGAAATTCTACTAACAAACAAGATGACCATATATGGTCATGTGATCTCATTAAATATGCATGAATGTAATATATCAAGCACTGTTACAGATAGGGACATGCAACCTGTGCAATATCAAAGCTATAAGACACGAGATGTGACTAACTAATGTCATGACCATATATGGTCATGTGACTTCATCAAATATACATAAATGTAATAACTCAAGCACTGTTACAGACGGGAACATGCAACCTGTGCAATATCGAAGCTATGGGACAAGAGATGTGACTAACTAATGTGATGACCATATATGGTCATGTGACCTCATCAAATATGCATAAATGTTATATTTGAAACACAGTAACAGATAGAAACACACAACCTGTGCAATATCGAAGCTATGAGACAAGATATGTGACTAACACATCTGATGCCCATACACGGTCATGTGACATCATTAAATATGCATAAATGTAATAACTCAAGCACTGTTACAGACGGGAACATGCAACCTGTGCAATATCGAATCTATGGAACAAGAGATGTGACTAACTAATGTGATGACCACATATGGTCATGTGACCTCATCAAATATGCATAAATGTTATATCTCAAGCACTGTTACAGATAGGAAAATGCAACCAATGCAATATTGAAGTTATTGCACAACAGAGCTGACAAAAACATCCGATGACCATATATGGTCATGGGACATCATTAAATATGCAAGATTGTAATACCTTAAGCACTGTTACAGACAGGAACATGCAACATGTTTAGTATGAAGGCCATGCAATTTCCTATAATATATTATTGTCAATGATGCTGATTTTGGAACGCTGCTAATAAGTCAGTGGGCTCGAAACCCGACATTGCTGCAACGCAGCTATATTTATTATTATTATTATTCCGCCCAAATTTTTGGTCACGCTTTATGTCAACGCTGTTGGACCGATCAATTCAATACTTGCCACAATGGTAAAGCTATATGAGATCTGGTGCATATCCTAAGTTCAGTCACATATGTCACATGACCAGGCCGCCATCTTGGAATAAAGGCGAAATTTTCAATGCCGAATTGCGCACCTTTCTGAGGGTCTGAGTGCTCCAATTTTTTTATGATAGTAGCAGTGCGACAAGGGCTACAAATTTCATCAAAAAAAACTTTAGCGGTCACGTGACTTTTTTTTTTAGAATTTTTTTAAATTTTGTTTTGCATCTCATTTGCATAATTTTCGCCAAATCAACTAACCCTGAATAACTTTGAAAGGTCATATGACATAGTATTTAATTCCAAAATATGGAAGTCCATGCGAAAAGCCGTTTTTTATAAGAAGATTTTAGAATGTTTTTTCATATTTTTTTGTTCTTTTATATGGTCACGTGACCTCATTTTATAGACATAATTGCAATATCTCAAGCACTGTTACAGATAGGAACATGCAACCAGTGCAATATTGAAGTGATGGTACATGAAATTCTACTAATAAACAAGATGACCATATATGGTCATGTGATCTCATTAAATATGCATAAATGTAATATATCAGGCACTGTTACAGATAGGCACATGCAACCTGTGCAATATCGAAGCTATAAGACACGAGATGTAACTAACTAATGTGATGACCATATATGGTCATGTGACTTCATCAAATATGCATAAATGTAATAACTCAAGCACAGTTACAGACGGGAACATGCAACCAGTGCAATATTGAAGTGATTGTACATGAAATTTTACTAACAAACAAGATGACCATATATGGTCATGTGACCTCATTGAATATGCATAAATGTAATATATCAAGCACTGTAAGAGTTAGGGACATGCAACCTGTGCAATATCGATGCTATGGGTCAAGAGATGTGACTAACTAATGTGGTGACCATATATGGTCATGTGACCTCATTAAATATGCATAAATGTAATATATCAAGCACTGTTACAGATAGGGACATGCAACGAGTGCAATATTGAAGTTTTTGCACAACAGATGTGACTAAAATATTCGATGACCATATATGGTCATGTGACCTCACCAAATATGCATAAATGTAATATATCAATCACTGTTACAGATAGGGACATGCAACCTGTGCAATATCGAAGCTATAAGACACGAGATGTGACTAACTAATGTGATGACCATATATGGTCATGTGACTTCATCAAATATGCATAAATGTAATAACTCAAGCACTGTTACAGACGGGAACATGCAACCTGTGCAATATCGAAGCTATGAGACACGAGATGTGACAAACTAATGTGATGACCATATATGGTCATGTGACCTCATCAAATATGCATAAATGTTATATCTCAAGCACTGTTACAGACATGAACATGCAACAGTGCAATACTGAAAGTATAGGACAAGAGAGGTGACTCACACATCCGATGACCATATATGGTCATGTAACCTAATCAAATATGCATAAATGTAATAACTCAAGCTCTGTTACAGATAGAAACATGCAACCAATGCAATATTGAAGTTATTGCACAACAGATGTGACTAACATATCTGATGACCATATATGGTCATGTGACATCATTAAATATGCATGATTGTAATACCTTAAGCACTGTTACAGACAGGAACATGTAACATGTTTAGTATGAAGGCCATGCAATTCCATTAATATATTCTTGTCAATGAAGCTGATTTTGGAACGCTGCTAATAAGTCAGTGGGCTCGAAACCCGACATTGCTGCAACGCAGCTATATTTATTATTATTATTCTTCCGCCTAAATTTTTGGTCACGCTTTATGTCAACGCCGTTGGACCGATCAATTCAATACTTGCCACAATGGTAAAGCTATATGAGATCTGGTGCATATCCTAAGTTCAGACACATAGGTCACATGACCAGGCCGCCATCTTGGATTAAAGGCAAAATTTTCAATGCCGAATTGCGCACCTTTCTGAGGGTCTGAGTGCTCCAATTTTTTTATGATAGTAGCAGTGCGACAAGGGCTACAAATCTCATCAAAAAAAACTTTAGCGGTCACGTGACTTTTTTTTTAGAATTTTTTTAAATTTTGTTTTGCATCTCATTTGCATAATTTTCGACAAATCAACTAACCCTGAATAACTTTGAAAGATCATATGACATAGTATTTAATTCCAAAATATGGAAGTCCAGGCGATAAGCCGTTTTTTATAAGAAGATTTTAGAATGTTTTTTCATATTTTTTTGTTCTTTTATATGGTCACGTGACCTCATTTTATAGACATAACTGCAATATCTCAAGCACTGTTACAGATAGGAACATGCAACCAGTGCAATATTGAAGTGATGGTACATGAAATTCTACTAACAAACAAGATGACCATATATGGTCATGTGATCTCATTAAATATGCATGAATGTAATATATCCAGCACTGTTACAGATAGGGACATGCAACCTGTGCAATATCGAAGCTATAAGACACGAGATGTGACTAACTAATGTGATGACTATATATGATCATGTGACCTCATCAAATATGCATAAATGTAATAACTCAAGCACTGTTACAGACGGGAACATGCAACCTGTGCAATATCGAAGCTATGGGACAAGAGATGTGACTAACTAATGTGATGACCATATATGGTCATGTGACCTCATCAAATATGCATAAATGTTATATTTGAAACACAGTAACAGAGTGAAACACACAACCTGTGCAATATCGAAGCTATGAGACAAGATATGTGACTAACATATCTGATGACCATACACGGTCATGTGACATCATTAAATATGCATAAATGTAATAACACAAGCACTGTTACAGACGGGAACATGCAACCTGTGCAATATCGAATCTATGGAACAAGAGATGTGACTAACTAATGTGATGACCACATATGGTCATGTGACCTCATCAAATATGCATAAATGTTATATCTCAAGCACTGTTACATATAGGAAAATGCAACCAATGCAATATTGAAGTTATTGCACAACAGAGCTGACAAAAACATCCGATGACCATATATGGTCATGGGACACATTAAATATGCAAGATTGTAATACCTTAAGCACTGTAACAGACAGGAACATACAACATGTTTAGTATGAAGGCCATGCAATTTCCTTTAATATATTATTGTCAATGATGCTGATTTTGGAATGCTGCTAATAAGTCAGTGGGCTCGAAACCCGACATTGCTGCAACGCAGCTATATTTATTATTAGGGTTTCGAGCCCATTTGGTCGAAACCCTTTTGTAATTGTTCCGTTTATTAGGGTTTCGAGCCCATTTGGTCGAAACCCTATTGAAATTGTTCCATTTATTAGGTTTTCAAGACACATGTCTTGGAAACCTTTTGTAATTGTTATGTTTTTTATTAGGTTTTCAAGACACATGTCTTGGAAACCTATTGTAATCGTTATGTTAGGTTTTCAAGACACATGTCTTGGAAACCTATTGTAATCGTTATGTTTTTTATTATTATTATTCCGCCAGATTTTTCGCTAAGCGCCATTCGAACACCGTTGCACATATCTGGAAATTTTTTTCATATGTTTGTAAAGTTTGATGAGATCTAGTGCATATCCTAAGATGACGCATATTGGTCACGTGGTACGGCGGCCATTTTGAATTTAAGACGAAATATGGCATGCTCATTTAAACACCTTTCTGAGGGTCCAGGAGTCTCAAACTTTCGCTTAAAAGAAGCATTGGCCCTAGAGCTACGTATTTCATGAAAAAAAAGTTGAACGGTCATGTGACTTTTTTTTCTAGAATTTTCTGAAATATTGTTTTGCATCTCATTTGCATAATTTTGATCGTATCAAAATTCCACGCCATAATTTTGAAGAACATCATACATACTACAGATTAATCAAAGAATCATGCAAGTGCGACCAGTAGTTTTGGAGCAGTTGATTTATGAATATTTTTCACATTTTATATAAAATAGTCAGCAATGTTGCATTATGGGAAAGGGGGGAGGGCCCATATACGATAAACATTGAATTGACATATATTGAGAACTATTGCATATACAAACAGGGAACCAACGCTATATTGAAGACATTGGACAAGAGAATTGAGAAAAATATTGAATGACCATATATGGTCATGCAACTCATTAAATATGCATGTCTCTAATATCTCAGGCACTATTGCAAGTACAAACATGGAACCAATGCTATATTGAAGACATTGAACAAAAGAATTGATCAACATAGTTGATGACCATATATGGTCATATAACTCATTAAATATGCGTGTCTCTAATATCTCAGTCATTATTGCAAGTACAAACATGGAACCAACGCTATATTGAAGACATAGGACGAGAGAATTGACCAACATATTCGATGACCATATATGGTCATAGAACTGATTAAATATGCATGTCTCTAATATCTCAGGCACTATTGCAAGCACAAACATGAAACCAATGTTATATTGAAGACATTGGACAAAAGAATTGACCAACACAGTCGATGACCTTATATGGTCATACAACTCATTAAATATGCATGTCTCTAATATCTCGAGCACTATTGCAAGCACAAACATGGAACCAATGCTATATTGAAGACATTGAACAAAAGGATTGACCAACATATTCGATTACCATATATGGTCATATAACTCATTAAATATGCATATCCATAATATTTCGAGCACTTTTAAAGATAGGGACATGTACCCAACCCTATACTGAAGACATTGGACGAGAAAATTGTCCAACATATGAGATGACCATATATGGTCATAGAACTCATTAAATATGCATATCAATAATATCTCGAGCACTTTTAAAGATAGAGACATGTACCCAAACCTATACTGAAGGCATTGGACAAAAGAATTGACCAACATTTTAAATGACCATATATGGTCATAGAACTCATTAAATGTGCAAGTCTCTAATATCTTAGGCACTGTTGCAAGTAGGAACATTGAACCAATGCTATATTGAAGACATTGGACAAGATAATTGGCAAACATACCCGATGACTATATATGGTCATGCAACTCATTAAATATGCATGGCTATAATATCTCGGACACTATCACATATACAAACATGGAACCAACGTTAATTTTCAGGGCTATTGCAAACAGTCAGACATGGCCATGCTTTGCATGTGACTTCGCCATGTGCCATGGTCTTGAAAACCGGTGATTGCTGCTATGCAGCTATATTTATTATTATTATTATTCCGCCAGATTTTTTGCTAAGTGCCATTCGAACACTGTTGCACATATCTGGAAAATGTTTTCATATGTTTGTAAAGCTTGATGAGATCTAGTGCATATCCTAAAATGACGCATATTGGTCACGTGGTACGGCGGCCATTTTGAATTTTAGGCAAAAAATATCATATCATTGATTTGAATCATGAAACATAATGTACTACTGCTGTGATATTAATTAACCCATTTCTCCACTAAAATGTTACTGGACAGTGTAGCATTCTACTCAAACCGGGCCACCACAAGAAAGCTTAGAAAGAACTTCCTAAAAGACATATTACAAATTGATTAGCCTTCCAAACAAGAAACTTGGCAATTAATATTTGTCTGATATCTGAGATGTACATTGTGAAAACTATTTGATTCCGTTATTTAATTAAATTACAGAAATACAAAATACAGAAAAGACGTAAACATTGGTCATTTTCAGTCTTATTTATTCCTGAGCACCTCTACTACAAATTCAATTTAAATCAGATTTTTTGAGATACCAGGAATTGAACACTAATAATTAGATATGCAGGTTTTTCATTATTAAACTGATCACATCTGTGGATTACCCTAGAGCATCTCTGAACCAAACTTCAATGAAATGTGATGATTATGCACATTGGGCAAATTCAGCAGTTAGCGTGCTTGAATTTCTATCTAAAACTAATGCATTGTTCCCAGGGACTTATATATCAAGCCTTATTGAAATGCAATTATTATGCAAACTAATTAGGTCAGTGTTATATTCCAGGGCACGTGTGCCAAGTTTTATTATAATGTGATGACTAATTCTTATTACAAATCGATAGAAAGCCGAAAAGTATTATTATTGCAAATTAGGGAATTATTATGGATGTATATAAGTGGATTTAGGCCAGACTTTTTGTATTCCTTGTTTCTCGAGTTTTTATAAGGCAATTTTTTTGACGAGGGCGAAAAAAAAATAAAATTAATTCTTTTTTCCCATTAGATTTGTGTGATTCTCAAAAGAATTGTAAACGAGATCGGAGAGAAGAAATGAAATAAAATTTTACTCCATGTATAACCTTGCTTCTCATCTGCACAAGACTTCGGTACTTTGATC
>NW_028188697.1:0-52727 GCF_978046115.1 Saccoglossus kowalevskii
GAAAAGTGTGGCAAAGTACTGAAAAGTTGTGGCAAGGTGCTGAAAAGTGTGGCAAAGTACTGAAAAGTTGTGGCAAAGTGCTGAAAAGTAGTGGCAAAGTACTGAAAAGTCGTGGCAAAGTCGTGGCAAAGTACTGAAAAGTGTTGCAAAGTACGGAAAAGTTGTGGCAAAGTCGTGGCTAAGTACTGAAAAGAGTGGCAAAGTACAGAAAAGTTGTGGCAAAGTGCTGCAAAGTACTGAAAAGTGTGGCAAAGTACGGAAAAGTTGTGGCAAAGTCGTGGCAAAGTACTGAAAAGTGTGGCAAAGTACTGAAAAGTTGTGGCAAAGTGCTGAAAAGTGTGGCAAAGTATTGAAAAGTTGTGGCAAAGTGCTGAAAAGTGTGGCAAAGTACTGAAAATTTGTGGCAAAGTCGTGGCAAAGTACTGAAAAGAGTGGCAAAGTGCTGCAAAGTCGTGGCAAAGTACTGAAAAGTGTGGCAAAGTACTGAAAAGTTGTGACAAAGTGCTGAAAAGTGTGGCAAAGTACTGAAAAGTTGTGGCAAAGTGCTGAAAAGTGTGGCAAAGTGCTGCAAAGTCGTGGCAAAGTACTGAAAAGTGTGGCAAAGTACTGAAAAGTTGTGGCAAAGTGCTGAAAAGTGAGGCAAAGTACTGAAAAGTTGTGGCAAAGTGCTGAAAAGTAGTGGCAAAGTACTGAAAAGTCGTGGCAAAGTACTGAAAAGTGTGGCAAAGTACTGAAAAGTTGTGGCGAAGTGCTGAAAAGTCGTGGCAAAGTACTGAAAAGTGTGGCAAAGTACGGAAAAGTTGTGGCAAAGTCGTGGCTAAGTACTGAAAAGAGTGGCAAAGTACAGAAAAGTTGTGGCAAAGTGCTGCAAAGTCGTGGCAAAGTACTGAAAAGTGTGGCAAAGTACTCAAAAGTTGTGGCAAAGTGCTGAAAAGTGTGGCAAAGTACTGAAAAGTTGTGGCAAAGTGCTGAAAAGTGTGGCAAAGTACTGAAAAGTTGTGGCAAAGTGCTGAAAAGTAGTGGCAAAGTACTGAAAAGTCGTGGCAAAGTCGTGGCAAAGTACTGAAAAGTTGTGGCAAAGTGCTGAAAAGTAGTGGCAAAGTACTGAAGAGTTGTGGCAAAGTCGTGGCAAAGTACTGAAAAGAGTGGCAAAGTGCTGCAAAGTCGTGGCAAAGTACTGAAAAGTGTGGCAAAGTACTGAAAAGTTGTGGCAAGGTGCTGAAAGTGTGGCAAAGTACTGAAAAGTTGTGGCAAAGTGCTGAAAAGTATGTGGCAAAGTACTGAAAAGTGTGGCAAAGTACTGAAAAGTTGTGGCAAAGTGCTGAAAATTGTGGCAAAGTACTGAAAAGTTGTGGCGAAGTGCTGAAAAGTCGTGGCAAAGTACTGAAAAGTGTGGCAAAGTACTGAAAAGTTGTGGCAAAGTCGTGGCAAAGTAGTGAAAAGAGTGGCAAAGTACTGAAAAGTTGTGGCAAAGTCGTGGCAAAGTACTGAAAAGTGTGGCAAAGTACTGACAAGTTGTGGCGAAGTGCTGAAAAGTCGTGGCAAAGTACTGAAAAGAGTGGCAAAGTACTAAAAAGTTGTGGCAAATTGCTGAAAAGTAGTGGCAAAGTGCTGAAAACTGTGGCAAAGTACTGAAAAGTCGTGGTAAAGTACTGAAAAGTGTGGCAAAGTACTGAAAAGTTGTGGCAAAGTACTGAAAAGTGTGGCAAAGTACTGAAAAGTAGTGGCAAAGTCGTGGCAAAGTACTGAAAAGTTGTGGCAAAGTGCTGAAAAGTAGTGGCAAAGTACTGAAGAGTTGTGGCAAAGTCGTGGCAAAGTACTGAAAAGAGTGGCAAAGTGCTGCAAAGTCGTGGCAAAGTACTGAAAAGTGTGGCAAAGTACTGAAAAGTTGTGGCAAGGTGCTGAAAAGTGTGGCAAAGTACTGAAAAGTTGTGGCAAAGTGCTGATAAGTATGGCAAAGTGCTGCAAAGTCGTGGCAAAGTACTGAAAAGTGTGGCAAAGTACTGAAAAGTTGTGGCAAAGTGCTGAAAATTGTGGCAAAGTACTGAAAAGTTGTGGCGAAGTGCTGAAAAGTCGTGGCAAAGTACTGAAAAGTGTGGCAAAGTACTGAAAAGTTGTGGCAAAGTCGTGGCAAAGTACTGAAAAGAGTGGCAAAGTACTGAAAAGTTGTGGCAAAGTCGTGGCAAAGTACTGAAAAGTGTGGCAAAGTACTGACAAGTTGTGGCGAAGTGCTGAAAAGTCGTGGCAAAGTACTGAAAAGAGTGGCAAAGTACTAAAAAGTTGTGGCAAATTGCTGAAAAGTAGTGGCAAAGTGCTGAAAACTGTGGCAAAGTACTGAAAAGTCGTGGTAAAGTACTGAAAAGTGTGGCAAAGTACTGAAAAGTTGTGGCAAAGTACTGAAAAGTGTGGCAAAGTACTGAAAAGTAGTGGCAAAGTCGTGGCAAAGTACTGAAAAGTGTGGCAAAGTACTGAAAAGTTGTGGCAAAGTGCTGAAAAGTCGTGGCAAAGTCTTGAAAAGTGTGGCAAAGTGCTGAAAAGTAGTGGCAAAGTACTGAAAAGTTTGGCAAAGTACTGGAAACTTGTGGCAAAGTGCTGAAAAGTAATGGCAAAGTGCTGAAAATTGTGGCAAAGTACTGTAAAGTTGTGGCTAAGTGCTGAAAATTAGTGTCAAAGTACTGAAAAGCAGTGGCAAAGTACTGAAAAGTGTGGCAAAGTACTGAACAGTTGTGGCAAAGTCTTGGCAAAGTACTGAAAAGTGTGGTAAAGTACTGAAAAGTTGTGGCAAAGTCGTGGCAAAGTACTGAAAAGTGTGGCAAAGTACTGAAAAGTTGTGGCGAGGTGCTGAAAAGTCGTGGCAAAGTACTGAAAAGTGTGGCAAAATACTGAAAAGTTGTGGCAAAGTCGTGGCAAAGTACAGAAAAAAGTGGCAAAGTGCTGCAAAGTCGTGGCAAAGTACTGAAAAGTGTGGCAAAGTACTGAAACGTTGTGGCAAAGTGCTGAAAAGTGTGGCAAAGTATTGAAAAGTTGTGGCAAAGTGCTGAAAAGTGTGGCAAAGTACTGAAAAGTCGTGGCAAAGTCGTGGCAAAGTACTGAAAAGTGTGGCAAAGTACTGAAAAGTCGTGGCAAAGTACTGACAAGTGTGGCAAAGTACTGAAAAGTTGTGGCAAAGTGCTGAAAAGTCGTGGCAAAGTACTGAAAAGTGTGGCAAAGTACTGAAAAGTAGTGGCAAAGTACTGAAAAGTTTGGCAAAGTACTGGAAACTTGTGGCAAAGTGCTGAAAAGTAATGGCAAAGTGCTGAAAATTGTGGCAAAGTACTGTAAAGTTGTGGCAAAGTGCTGAAAATTAGTGTCAAAGTACTGAAAAGCAGTGGCAAAGTACTGAAAAGGGTGGCAAAGTACTGAACAGTTGTGGCAAAGTCTTGGCAAAGTACTGAAAAGTGTGGTAAAGTACTGAAAAGTTGTGGCAAAGTCGCGGCAAAGTACTGAAAAGTGTGGAAAAAGTACTGTAAAGTTGTGGCAAAGTGCTGAAAATTACTGTCAAAGTACTGAAAAGCAGTGGCAAAGTACTGAAAAGTTGTGGCATAGTGCTGAAAAGTGTGGCATAACACTGAAAATTTGTGGCAAAGTGCTGAAAAGTAGTGGGAAAGTTCTGAAGAGCAGTTGCAAAGTACTGAAAAGTGTGGCAAAGTACTGAAAAGTCGTGGCAAAGTCGTGGCAAAGTACTGAAAAGTGTGGCAAAGTCTTGAAAAGTTGTGGCAAAGTCGTGGCAAAGTACTGAAAAGTGTGGCAAAGTACTGAAAAGTTGTGGCGAAGTGCTGAAAAGTCGTGGCAAAGTACTGAAAAGAGTGGCAAAGTACTAAAAAGTTGTGGCAAAGTGCTGAAAAGTAGTAGCAAAGTGCTGAAAAGTGTGGCAAAGTACTGAAAAGTCGTGGTAAAGTACAGAAAAGAGTGGCAAAGTGCTGCAACGTCGTGGCAAAGTACTGAAAAGTGTGGCAAAGTACTGAAAAGTTGTGGCAAAGTGCTGAAAAGTGTGGCAAAGTAATGAAAAATTGTGGCAAAGTGCTGAAAAGTGTGGCAAAGTACTGAAAAGTCGTGGCAAAGTCGTGGCAAAGTACTGAAAAGTGTGGCAAAGTACTGAAAAGTCGTGGCAAAGTACTGACAAGTGTGGCAAAGTACTGAAAAGTTGTGGCAAAGTGCTGAAAAGTCGTGGCAAAGTACTGAAAAGTGTGGCAAAGTGCTGAAAAGTAGTGGCAAAGTACTGAAAAGTTTGGCAAAGTACTGGAAACTTGTGGCAAAGTGCTGAAAAGTAATGGCAAAGTGCTGAAAATTGTGGCAAAGTACTGTAAAGTTGTGGCAAAGTGCTGAAAATTAGTGTCAAAGTACTGAAAAGCAGTGGCAAAGTACTGAAAAGTGTGGCAAAGTACTGAACAGTTGTGGCAAAGTCTTGGCAAAGTACTGAAAAGTGTGGTAAAGTACTGAAAAGTTGTGGCAAAGTCGCGGCAAAGTACTGAAAAGTGTGGAAAAAGTACTGTAAAGTTGTGGCAAAGTGCTGAAAATTAGTGTCAAAGTACTGAAAAGCAGTGGCAAAGTACTGAAAAGTTGTGGCATAGTGCTGAAAAGTGTGGCATAACACTGAAAATTTGTGGCAAAGTGCTGAAAAGTAGTGGGAAAGTTCTGAAGAGCAGTTGCAAAGTACTGAAAAGTGTGGCAAAGTACTGAAAAGTCGTGGCAAAGTCGTGGCAAAGTACTGAAAAGTGTGGCAAAGTCTTGAAAAGTTGTGGCAAAGTCGTGGCAAAGTACTGAAAAGTGTGGCAAAGTACTGAAAAGTTGTGGCGAAGTGCTGAAAAGTCGTGGCAAAGTACTGAAAAGAGTGGCAAAGTACTAAAAAGTTGTGGCAAAGTGCTGAAAAGTAGTAGCAAAGTGCTGAAAAGTGTGGCAAAGTACTGAAAAGTCGTGGTAAAGTACTGAAAAGTGTGGCAAAGTACTGAAAAGTTGTGGCAAAGTACTGAAAAGTGTGGCAAAGTACTGAAAAGTAGTGGCAAAGTCGTGGCAAAGTACTGAAAAGTGTGGCAAAGTACTGAAAAGTTGTGGCAAAGTGCTGAAAAGTCGTGGCAAAGTCTTGAAAAGTGTGGCAAAGTGATGAAAAGTAGTGGCAAAACTTGTGGCAAAGTGCTGAAAAGTAATGGCAAAGTGCTGAAAATTGTGGCAAAGTACTGTAAAGTTGTGGCTAAGTGCTGAAAATTAGTGTCAAAGTACTGAAAAGCAGTGGCAAAGTACTGAAAAGTGTGGCAAAGTACTGAACAGTTGTGGCAAAGTCTTGGCAAAGTACTGAAAAGTGTGGTAAAGTACTGAAAAGTTGTGGCAAAGTCGTGGCAAAGTACTGAAAAGTGTGGCAAAGTACTGAAAAGTTGTGGCGAAGTGCTGAAAAGTCGTGGCAAAGTACTGAAAAGTGTGGCAAAGTACTGAAAAGTTGTGGCAAAGTCGTGGCAAAGTACAGAAAAGAGTGGCAAAGTGCTGCAAAGTCGTGGCAAAGTACTGAAAAGTGTGGCAAAGTTCTGAAAAGTTGTGGCAAAGTGCTGAAAAGTGTGGCAAAGTACTGGAAACTTGTGGCAAAGTGCTGAAAAGTAATGGCAAAGTGCTGAAAATTGTGGCAAAGTTCTGTAAAGTTGTGGCAAAGTGCTGAAAATTAGTGTCAAAGTACTGAAAAGCAGTGGCAAAGTACTGAAAAGTGTGGCAAAGTACTGAACAGTTGTGGCAAAGTCTTGGCAAAGTACTGAAAAGTGTGGTAAAGTACTGAAAAGTTGTGGCAAAGTCGCGGCAAAGTACTGAAAAGTGTGGAAAAAGTACTGTAAAGTTGTGGCAAAGTGCTGCAAATTAGTGTCAAAGTACTGAAAAGCAGTGGCAAGTACTGAAAAGTTGTGGCATAGTGCTGAAAAGTGTGGCATAACACTGAAAATTTGTGGCAAAGTGCTGAAAAGTAGTGGGAAAGTTCTGAAGAGCAGTTGCAAAGTACTGAAAAGTGTGGCAAAGTACTGAAAAGTCGTGGCAAAGTCGTGGCAAAGTACTGAAAAGTGTGGCAAAGTCTTGAAAAGTTGTGGCAAAGTCGTGGCAAAGTACTGAAAAGTGTGGCAAAGTACTGAAAAGTTGTGGCGAAGTGCTGAAAAGTCGTGGCAAAGTACTGAAAAGAGTGGCAAAGTACTAAAAAGTTGTGGCAAAGTGCTGAAAAGTAGTAGCAAAGTGCTGAAAAGTGTGGCAAAGTACTGAAAAGTCGTGGTAAAGTACTGAAAAGTGTGGCAAAGTACTGAAAAGTTGTGGCAAAGTACTGAAAAGTGTGGCAAAGTACTGAAAAGTAGTGGCAAAGTCGTGGCAAAGTACTGAAAAGTGTGGCAAAGTACTGAAAAGTTGTGGCAAAGTGCTGAAAAGTCGTGGCAAAGTGCTGAAAAGTCGTGGCAAAGTACTGAAAAGTGTGGCAAAGTGCTGAAAAGTAGAGGCAAAGTACTGAAAAGTTTGGCAAAGTACTGGAAACTTGTGGCAAAGTGTTGAAAAGTAATGGCAAAGTGCTGAAAATTGTGGCAAAGTACTGTAAAGTTGTGGCAAAGTGCTGAAAATTAGTGTCAAAGTACTGAAAAGCAGTGGCAAAGTACTGAAAAGTGTGGCAAAGTACTGAACAGTTGTGGCAAAGTCTTGGCAAAGTACTGAAAAGTGTGGGAAAGTACTGAAAAGTTGTGCCTAAGTCGTGGCAAAGTACTGAAAAGTGTGGAAAAAGTACTGTAAAGTTGTGGCAAAGTGCTGAAAATTAGTGTCAAAGTACTGAAAAGCAGTGGCAAAGTACTGAAAAGTTGTGGCAAAGTGCTGAAAAGTGTGGCATAACACTGAAAATTTGTGGCAAAGTGCTGAAAAGTAGTGGGAAAGTTCTGAAGAGCAGTTGCAAAGTAATGAAAAGTGTGGCAAAGTACTGAAAAGTCGTGGCAAAGTCGTGGCAAAGTACTAAAAAGTGTGGCAAAGTACTGAAAAGTTGTGGCAAAGTGCTGAAAAGTAGTGGCAAAGTGCTAAAAAGTGTGGAAAAGTACTGAAAAGTTGTGGCAAAGTCGTGGCAAAGTACTGAAAAGAGTGGCAAAGTGCTGCAAAGTCGTGGCAAAGTACTGAAAAGTGTGGCAAAGTACTGAAAAGTTGTGGCAAAGTGCTGAAAAGTGTGGCAAAGTGTTGCAAAGTCGTGGCAAAGTACTGAAAAGTGTGGCAAAGTACTGAAAAGTTGTGGCAAAGTGCTGAAAAGTGTGGCAAAGTACTGAAAAGTTGTGGCAAAGTGCTGAAAAGTAGTGGCAAAGTACTGAAAAGTCGTGCCAAAGTCGTGGCAAAGTGCTGAAAAGTGTGGCAAAGTACTGAAAAGTTGTGGCGAAGTGCTGAAAAGTCGTGGCAAAGTACTGAAAATTGTGGCAAAGTACGGAAAAGTTGTGGCAAAGTCGTGGCTAAGTACTGAAAAGAGTGGCAAAGTACAGAAAAGTTGTGGCAAAGTGCTGCAAAGTCGTGGCAAAGTACTGAAAAGTGTGGCAAAGTACTGAAAAGTTGTGGCAAAGTGCTGAAAAGTGTGGCAAAGTACTGAAAAGTTGTGGCAAAGTGCTGAAAAGTGTGGCAAAGTACTGAAAAGTTGTGGCAAAGTGCTGAAAAGTAGTGGCAAAGTACTGAAAAGTCGTGGCAAAGTCGTGGCAAAGTACTGAAAAGTGTGGCAAAGTCTTGAAAAGTTGTGGCAAAGTCGTGGCAAAGTACTGAAAAGTGTGGCAAAGTACTGAAAAGTTGTGGCGAAGTGCTGAAAAGTCGTGGCAAAGTACTGAAAAGAGTGGCAAAGTACTAAAAAGTTGTGGCAAAGTGCTGAAAAGTAGTAGCAAAGTGCTGAAAAGTGTGGCAAAGTACTGAAAAGTCGTGGTAAAGTACTGAAAAGTGTGGCAAAGTACTGAAAAGTTGTGGCAAAGTACTGAAAAGTGTGGCAAAGTACTGAAAAGTAGTGGCAAAGTCGTGGCAAAGTACTGAAAAGTGTGGCAAAGTACTGAAAAGTTGTGGCAAAGTGCTGAAAAGTCGTGGCAAAGTCTTGAAAAGTGTGGCAAAGTGATGAAAAGTAGTGGCAAAACTTGTGGCAAAGTGCTGAAAAGTAATGGCAAAGTGCTGAAAATTGTGGCAAAGTACTGTAAAGTTGTGGCTAAGTGCTGAAAATTAGTGTCAAAGTACTGAAAAGCAGTGGCAAAGTACTGAAAAGTGTGGCAAAGTACTGAACAGTTGTGGCAAAGTCTTGGCAAAGTACTGAAAAGTGTGGTAAAGTACTGAAAAGTTGTGGCAAAGTCGTGGCAAAGTACTGAAAAGTGTGGCAAAGTACTGAAAAGTTGTGGCGAAGTGCTGAAAAGTCGTGGCAAAGTACTGAAAAGTGTGGCAAAGTACTGAAAAGTTGTGGCAAAGTCGTGGCAAAGTACAGAAAAGAGTGGCAAAGTGCTGCAAAGTCGTGGCAAAGTACTGAAAAGTGTGGCAAAGTTCTGAAAAGTTGTGGCAAAGTGCTGAAAAGTGTGGCAAAGTACTGGAAACTTGTGGCAAAGTGCTGAAAAGTAATGGCAAAGTGCTGAAAATTGTGGCAAAGTACTGTAAAGTTGTGGCAAAGTGCTGAAAATTAGTGTCAAAGTACTGAAAAGCAGTGGCAAAGTACTGAAAAGTGTGGCAAAGTACTGAACAGTTGTGGCAAAGTCTTGGCAAAGTACTGAAAAGTGTGGTAAAGTACTGAAAAGTTGTGGCAAAGTCGCGGCAAAGTACTGAAAAGTGTGGAAAAAGTACTGTAAAGTTGTGGCAAAGTGCTGCAAATTAGTGTCAAAGTACTGAAAAGCAGTGGCAAGTACTGAAAAGTTGTGGCATAGTGCTGAAAAGTGTGGCATAACACTGACAATTTGTGGCAAAGTGCTGAAAAGTAGTGGGAAAGTTCTGAAGAGCAGTTGCAAAGTACTGAAAAGTGTGGCAAAGTACTGAAAAGTCGTGGCAAAGTCGTGGCAAAGTACTGAAAAGTGTGGCAAAGTCTTGAAAAGTTGTGGCAAAGTCGTGGCAAAGTACTGAAAAGTGTGGCAAAGTACTGAAAAGTTGTGGCGAAGTGCTGAAAAGTCGTGGCAAAGTACTGAAAAGAGTGGCAAAGTACTAAAAAGTGTGGCAAAGTACTGAAAAGTTGTGGCAAAGTACTGAAAAGTGTGGCAAAGTACTGAAAAGTAGTGGCAAAGTCGTGGCAAAGTACTGAAAAGTGTGGCAAAGTACTGAAAAGTTGTGGCAAAGTGCTGAAAAGTCGTGGCAAAGTCTTGAAAAGTGTGGCAAAGTGATGAAAAGTAGTGGCAAAACTTGTGGCAAAGTGCTGAAAAGTAATGGCAAAGTGCTGAAAATTGTGGCAAAGTACTGTAAAGTTGTGGCTAAGTGCTGAAAATTAGTGTCAAAGTACTGAAAAGCAGTGGCAAAGTACTGAAAAGTGTGGCAAAGTACTGAACAGTTGTGGCAAAGTCTTGGCAAAGTACTGAAAAGTGTGGTAAAGTACTGAAAAGTTGTGGCAAAGTCGTGGCAAAGTACTGAAAAGTGTGGCAAAGTACTGAAAAGTTGTGGCGAAGTGCTGAAAAGTCGTGGCAAAGTACTGAAAAGTGTGGCAAAGTACTGAAAAGTTGTGGCAAAGTCGTGGCAAAGTACAGAAAAGAGTGGCAAAGTGCTGCAAAGTCGTGGCAAAGTACTGAAAAGTGTGGCAAAGTTCTGAAAAGTTGTGGCAAAGTGCTGAAAAGTGTGGCAAAGTACTGAAAAGTTGTGGCAAAGTGCTGAAAAGTGTGGCAAAGTACTGAAAAGTCGTGGCAAAGTCGTGGCAAAGTACTGAAAAGTGTGGCAAAGTACTGAAAAGTTGTGGCAAAGTGCTGAAAAGTGTGGCAAAGTACTGAAAAGTCGTGGCAAAGTCGTGGCAAAGTACTGAAAAGTGTGGCAAAGTACTGAAAAGTCGTGGCAAAGTACTGACAAGTGTGGCAAAGTACTGAAAAGTTGTGGCAAAGTGCTGAAAAGTCGCGGCAAAGTACTGAAAAGTGTGGCAAAGTGCTGAAAAGTAGAGGCAAAGTACTGAAAAGTTTGGCAAAGTACTGGAAACTTGTGGCAAAGTGTTGAAAAGTAATGGCAAAGTGCTGAAAATTGTGGCAAAGTACTGTAAAGTTGTGGCAAAGTGCTGAAAATTAGTGTCAAAGTACTGAAAAGCAGTGGCAAAGTACTGAAAAGTGTGGCAAAGTACTGAACAGTTGTGGCAAAGTCTTGGCAAAGTACTGAAAAGTGTGGGAAAGTACTGAAAAGTTGTGCCTAAGTCGTGGCAAAGTACTGAAAAGTGTGGAAAAAGTACTGTAAAGTTGTGGCAAAGTGCTGAAAATTAGTGTCAAAGTACTGAAAAGCAGTGGCAAAGTACTGAAAAGTTGTGGCAAAGTGCTGAAAAGTGTGGCATAACACTGAAAATTTGTGGCAAAGTGCTGAAAAGTAGTGGGAAAGTTCTGAAGAGCAGTTGCAAAGTAATGAAAAGTGTGGCAAAGTACTGAAAAGTCGTGGCAAAGTCGTGGCAAAGTACTAAAAAGTGTGGCAAAGTACTGAAAAGTTGTGGCAAAGTGCTGAAAAGTAGTGGCAAAGTGCTAAAAAGTGTGGAAAAGTACTGAAAAGTTGTGGCAAAGTCGTGGCAAAGTACTGAAAAGAGTGGCAAAGTGCTGCAAAGTCGTGGCAAAGTACTGAAAAGTGTGGCAAAGTACTGAAAAGTTGTGGCAAAGTGCTGAAAAGTGTGGCAAAGTACTGAAAAGTTGTGGCAAAGTGCTGAAAAGTGTGGCAAAGTGTTGCAAAGTCGTGGCAAAGTACTGAAAAGTGTGGCAAAGTACTGAAAAGTTGTGGCAAAGTGCTGAAAAGTGTGGCAAAGTACTGAAAAGTTGTGGCAAAGTGCTGAAAAGTAGTGGCAAAGTACTGACAAGTCGTGCCAAAGTCGTGGCAAAGTACTGAAAAGTGTGGCAAAGTACTGAAAAGTTGTGGCGAAGTGCTGAAAAGTCGTGGCAAAGTACTGAAAAGTGTGGCAAAGTACGGAAAAGTTGTGGCAAAGTCGTGGCTAAGTACTGAAAAGAGTGGCAAAGTACAGAAAAGTTGTGGCAAAGTGCTGCAAAGTCGTGGCAAAGTACTGAAAAGTGTGGCAAAGTACTGAAAAGTCGTGGCAAAGTCGTGGCAAAGTACTGAAAAGTGTGGCAAAGTACTGAAAAGTTGTGGCAAAGTGCTGAAAAGTGTGGCAAAGTACTGAAAAGTCGTGGCAAAGTCGTGGCAAAGTACTGAAAAGTGTGGCAAAGTACTGAAAAGTCGTGGCAAAGTACTGACAAGTGTGGCAAAGTACTGAAAAGTTGTGGCAAAGTGCTGAAAAGTCGTGGCAAAGTACTGAAAAGTGTGGCAAAGTGCTGAAAAGTAGAGGCAAAGTACTGAAAAGTTTGGCAAAGTACTGGAAACTTGTGGCAAAGTGTTGAAAAGTAATGGCAAAGTGCTGAAAATTGTGGCAAAGTACTGTAAAGTTGTGGCAAAGTGCTGAAAATTAGTGTCAAAGTACTGAAAAGCAGTGGCAAAGTACTGAAAAGTGTGGCAAAGTACTGAACAGTTGTGGCAAAGTCTTGGCAAAGTACTGAAAAGTGTGGGAAAGTACTGAAAAGTTGTGCCTAAGTCGTGGCAAAGTACTGAAAAGTGTGGAAAAAGTACTGTAAAGTTGTGGCAAAGTGCTGAAAATTAGTGTCAAAGTACTGAAAAGCAGTGGCAAAGTACTGAAAAGTTGTGGCAAAGTGCTGAAAAGTGTGGCATAACACTGAAAATTTGTGGCAAAGTGCTGAAAAGTAGTGGGAAAGTTCTGAAGAGCAGTTGCAAAGTAATGAAAAGTGTGGCAAAGTACTGAAAAGTCGTGGCAAAGTCGTGGCAAAGTACTAAAAAGTGTGGCAAAGTACTGAAAAGTTGTGGCAAAGTGCTGAAAAGTAGTGGCAAAGTGCTAAAAAGTGTGGAAAAGTACTGAAAAGTTGTGGCAAAGTCGTGGCAAAGTACTGAAAAGAGTGGCAAAGTGCTGCAAAGTCGTGGCAAAGTACTGAAAAGTGTGGCAAAGTACTGAAAAGTTGTGGCAAAGTGCTGAAAAGTGTGGCAAAGTGTTGCAAAGTCGTGGCAAAGTACTGAAAAGTGTGGCAAAGTACTGAAAAGTTGTGGCAAAGTGCTGAAAAGTGTGGCAAAGTACTGAAAAGTTGTGGCAAAGTGCTGAAAAGTAGTGGCAAAGTACTGAAAAGTCGTGCCAAAGTCGTGGCAAAGTGCTGAAAAGTGTGGCAAAGTACTGAAAAGTTGTGGCGAAGTGCTGAAAAGTCGTGGCAAAGTACTGAAAAGTGTGGCAAAGTACGGAAAAGTTGTGGCAAAGTCGTGGCTAAGTACTGAAAAGAGTGGCAAAGTACAGAAAAGTTGTGGCAAAGTGCTGCAAAGTCGTGGCAAAGTACTGAAAAGTGTGGCAAAGTACTGAAAAGTTGTGGCAAAGTGCTGAAAAGTGTGGCAAAGTACTGAAAAGTTGTGGCAAAGTGCTGAAAAGTAGTGGCAAAGTACTGAAAAGTCGTGGCAAAGTCGTGGCAAAGTACTGAAAAGTGTGGCAAAGTCTTGAAAAGTTGTGGCAAAGTCGTAGCAAAGTACTGAAAAGTGTGGCAAAGTACTGAAAAGTTGTGGCGAAGTGCTGAAAAGTCGTGGCAAAGTACTGAAAAGAGTGGCAAAGTACTAAAAAGTTGTGGCAAAGTGCTGAAAAGTAGTAGCAAAGTGCTGAAAAGTGTGGCAAAGTACTGAAAAGTCGTGGTAAAGTACTGAAAAGTGTGGCAAAGTACTGAAAAGTTGTGGCAAAGTACTGAAAAGTGTGGCAAAGTACTGAAAAGTAGTGGCAAAGTCGTGGCAAAGTACTGAAAAGTGTGGCAAAGTACTGAAAAGTTGTGGCAAAGTGCTGAAAAGTCGTGGCAAAGTCTTGAAAAGTGTGGCAAAGTGATGAAAAGTAGTGGCAAAACTTGTGGCAAAGTGCTGAAAAGTAATGGCAAAGTGCTGAAAATTGTGGCAAAGTACTGTAAAGTTGTGGCTAAGTGCTGAAAATTAGTGTCAAAGTACTGAAAAGCAGTGGCAAAGTACTGAAAAGTGTGGCAAAGTACTGAACAGTTGTGGCAAAGTCTTGGCAAAGTACTGAAAAGTGTGGTAAAGTACTGAAAAGTTGTGGCAAAGTCGTGGCAAAGTACTGAAAAGTGTGGCAAAGTACTGAAAAGTTGTGGCGAAGTGCTGAAAAGTCGTGGCAAAGTACTGAAAAGTGTGGCAAAGTACTGAAAAGTTGTGGCAAAGTCGTGGCAAAGTACAGAAAAGAGTGGCAAAGTGCTGCAAAGTCGTGGCAAAGTACTGAAAAGTGTGGCAAAGTTCTGAAAAGTTGTGGCAAAGTGCTGAAAAGTGTGGCAAAGTACTGAAAAGTTGTGGCAAAGTGCTGAAAAGTGTGGCAAAGTACTGAAAAGTCGTGGCAAAGTCGTGGCAAAGTACTGAAAAGTGTGGCAAAGTACTGAAAAGTTGTGGCAAAGTGCTGAAAAGTGTGGCAAAGTACTGAAAAGTCGTGGCAAAGTACTGACAAGTGTGGCAAAGTACTGAAAAGTTGTGGCAAAGTGCTGAAAAGTCGTGGCAAAGTACTGAAAAGTGTGGCAAAGTACTGAAAAGTTGTGGCAAAGTGCTGAAAAGTGTGGCATAACACTGAAAATTTGTGGCAAAGTGCTGAAAAGTAGTGGGAAAGTTCTGAAGAGCAGTTGCAAAGTAATGAAAAGTGTGGCAAAGTACTGAAAAGTCGTGGCAAAGTCGTGGCAAAGTACTAAAAAGTGTGGCAAAGTACTGAAAAGTTGTGGCAAAGTGCTGAAAAGTAGTGGCAAAGTGCTAAAAAGTGTGGAAAAGTACTGAAAAGTTGTGGCAAAGTCGTGGCAAAGTACTGAAAAGAGTGGCAAAGTGCTGCAAAGTCGTGGCAAAGTACTGAAAAGTGTGGCAAAGTACTGAAAAGTTGTGGCAAAGTGCTGAAAAGTGTGGCAAAGTACTGAAAAGTTGTGGCAAAGTGCTGAAAAGTGTGGCAAAGTGTTGCAAAGTCGTGGCAAAGTACTGAAAAGTGTGGCAAAGTACTGAAAAGTTGTGGCAAAGTGCTGAAAAGTGTGGCAAAGTACTGAAAAGTTGTGGCAAAGTGCTGAAAAGTAGTGGCAAAGTACTGAAAAGTCGTGCCAAAGTCGTGGCAAAGTACTGAAAAGTGTGGCAAAGTACTGAAAAGTTGTGGCGAAGTGCTGAAAAGTCGTGGCAAAGTACTGAAAAGTGTGGCAAAGTACGGAAAAGTTGTGGCAAAGTCGTGGCTAAGTACTGAAAAGAGTGGCAAAGTACAGAAAAGTTGTGGCAAAGTGCTGCAAAGTCGTGGCAAAGTACTGAAAAGTGTGGCAAAGTACTGAAAAGTCGTGGCAAAGTCGTGGCAAAGTACTGAAAAGTGTGGCAAAGTACTGAAAAGTTGTGGCAAAGTGCTGAAAAGTGTGGCAAAGTACTGAAAAGTCGTGGCAAAGTCGTGGCAAAGTACTGAAAAGTGTGGCAAAGTACTGAAAAGTCGTGGCAAAGTACTGACAAGTGTGGCAAAGTACAGAAAAGTTGTGGCAAAGTGCTGAAAAGTCGTGGCAAAGTACTGAAAAGTGTGGCAAAGTGCTGAAAAGTAGAGGCAAAGTACTGAAAAGTTTGGCAAAGTACTGGAAACTTGTGGCAAAGTGTTGAAAAGTAATGGCAAAGTGCTGAAAATTGTGGCAAAGTACTGTAAAGTTGTGGCAAAGTGCTGAAAATTAGTGTCAAAGTACTGAAAAGCAGTGGCAAAGTACTGAAAAGTGTGGCAAAGTACTGAACAGTTGTGGCAAAGTCTTGGCAAAGTACTGAAAAGTGTGGGAAAGTACTGAAAAGTTGTGCCTAAGTCGTGGCAAAGTACTGAAAAGTGTGGAAAAAGTACTGTAAAGTTGTGGCAAAGTGCTGAAAATTAGTGTCAAAGTACTGAAAAGCAGTGGCAAAGTACTGAAAAGTTGTGGCAAAGTGCTGAAAAGTGTGGCATAACACTGAAAATTTGTGGCAAAGTGCTGAAAAGTAGTGGGAAAGTTCTGAAGAGCAGTTGCAAAGTAATGAAAAGTGTGGCAAAGTACTGAAAAGTCGTGGCAAAGTCGTGGCAAAGTACTAAAAAGTGTGGCAAAGTACTGAAAAGTTGTGGCAAAGTGCTGAAAAGTAGTGGCAAAGTGCTAAAAAGTGTGGAAAAGTACTGAAAAGTTGTGGCAAAGTCGTGGCAAAGTACTGAAAAGAGTGGCAAAGTGCTGCAAAGTCGTGGCAAAGTACTGAAAAGTGTGGCAAAGTACTGAAAAGTTGTGGCAAAGTGCTGAAAAGTGTGGCAAAGTACTGAAAAGTTGTGGCAAAGTGCTGAAAAGTAGTGGCAAAGTACTGAAAAGTCGTGCCAAAGTCGTGGCAAAGTACTGAAAAGTGTGGCAAAGTACTGAAAAGTTGTGGCGAAGTGCTGAAAAGTCGTGGCAAAGTACTGAAAAGTGTGGCAAAGTACGGAAAAGTTGTGGCAAAGTCGTGGCTAAGTACTGAAAAGAGTGTCAAAGTACAGAAAAGTTGTGGCAAAGTGCTGCAAAGTCGTGGCAAAGTACTGAAAAGTGTGGCAAAGTACTGAAAAGTTGTGGCAAAGTGCTGAAAAGTGTGGCAAAGTACTGAAAAGTTGTGGCAAAGTGCGGAAAAGTGTGGCAAAGTACTGAAAAGTTGTGGCAAAGTGCTGAAAAGTAGTGGCAAAGTACTGAAAAGTCGTGGCAAAGTCGTGGCAAAGTACTGAAAAGTGTGGCAAAGTACTGAAAAGTTGTGGCGAAGTGCTGAAAAGTCGTGGCAAAGTACTGAAAAGTGTGGCAAAGTACAGAAGAGTTGTGGCAAAGTCGTGGCAAAGTACTGAAAAGAGTGGCAAAGTGCTGCATGGTCGTGGCAAAGTACTGAAAAGTGTGGCAAAGTACTGAAAAGTTGTGGCAAGGTGCTGAAAAGTGTGGCAAAGTACTGAAAAGTTGTGGCAAAGTGCTGAAAAGTATGGCAAAGTGCTGCAAAGTCGTGGCAAAGTACTGAAAAGTGTGGCAAAGTACTGGAAAGTTGTGGCAAAGTGCTGAAAAGTGTGGCAAAGTACTGAAAAGTTGTGGCGAAGTGCTGAAAAGTCGTGGCAAAGTACTGAAAAGTGTGGCAAAGTACTGAAAAGTTGTGGCAAAGTCGTGGCAAAGTACTGAAAAGAGTGGCAAAGTACTGAAAAGTTGTGGCAAAGTCGTGGCAAAGTACTGAAAAGTGTGGCAAAGTACTGAAAAGTTGTGGCAAAGTGCTGAAAAGTCGTGGCAAAGTACTGAAAAGAGTGGCAAAGTACTGAAAAGTCGTGGCAAAGTGCTGAAAAGTAGTGGCAAAGTGCTGAAAAGTGTGGCAAAGTACTGAAAAGTTGTGGCAAAGTCGTGGCAAAGTACTGAAAAGAGTGGCAAAGTGCTGCAAAGTCGTGGCAAAGTACTGAAAAGTGTGGCAAAGTACTGAACAGTTGTGGCAAAGTGGTGAAAATTGTGGCAAAGTACTGAAAAGTTGTGGCAAAGTGCTGAAAATTGTGGCAAAGTGCTTCAAAGTCGTGACAAAGTACTGAAAAGTGTGGCAAAGTACTGAAAAGTTGTGGCAAAGTGCTGAAAAGTGTGGCAAAGTACTGAAAAATTGTGGCAAAGTGCTGAAAAGTGTGGCAAAGTACTGAAAAGTTGTGGCAAAGTGCTGAAAAGTAGTGGCAAAGTACTGAAAAGTCGTGGCAAAGTCGTGGCAAAGTACTGAAAAGTGTGGCAAAGTACTGAAAAGTTGTGGCAAGGTGCTGAAAAGTGTGGCAAAGTATTGAAAAGTTGTGGCAAAGTGCTGAAAAGTATGGCAAAGTGCTGCAAAGTCGTGGCAAAGTACTGAAAAGTGTGGCAAAGTACTGAAAAGTTGTGGCAAAGTGCTGAAAAGTGTGGCAAAGTACTGAAAAGTTGTGGCGAAGTGCTGAAAAGTCGTGGCAAAGTACTGAAAAGTGTGGCAAAGTACTGAAAAGTTGTGGCAAAGTCGTGGCAAAGTACTGAAAAGAGTGGCAAAGTAATGAAAAGTTGTGGCAAAGTCGTGGCAAAGTACTGAAAAGTGTGGCAAAGTACTGAAATGTTGTGGCGAAGTGCTGAAAAGTCGTGGCAAAGTACTGAAAAGAGTGGCAAAGTACTAAAAAGTTGTGGCAAAGTGCTGAAAAGTAGTGGCAAAGTGCTGAAAAGTGTGGCAAAGTACTGAAAAGTCGTGGTAAAGTACTGAAAAGTGTGGCAAAGTACTGAAAAGTTGTGGCAAAGTACTGAAAAGTGTGGCAAAGTACTGAAAAGTAGTGGCAAAGTCATGGCAAAGTACTGAAAAGTGTGGCAAAGTACTGAAAAGTTGTGGCAAAGTGCTGAAAAGTCGTGGCAAAGTCTTGAAAAGTGTGGCAAAGTGCTGAAAAGTAGTGGCAAAGTACTGAAAAGTTTGGCAAAGTACTGGAAACTTGTGGCAAAGTGCTGAAAAGTAATGGCAAAGTACTGAAAAGTTGTGGCAAAGTCGTGGCAAAGTACTGAAAAGAGTGGCAAAGTACTGAAAAGTTGTGGCAAAGTGCTGAAAAGTCGTGGCAAAGTACTGAAAAGAGTGGCAAAGTACTGAAAAGTCGTGGTAAAGTGCTGAAAAGTCGTGGCAAAGTACTGAAAAGAGTGGCAAAGTACTGAAAAGTCGTGGCAAAGTGCTGAAAAGTAGTGGCAAAGTGCTGAAAAGTGTGGCAAAGTACTAAAAAGTTGTGGCAAAGTCGTGGCAAAGTACTGAAAAGAGTGGCAAAGTGCTGCAAAGTCGTGGCAAAGTACTGAAAAGTGTGGCAAAGTACTGAAAAGTTGTGGCAAAGTGGTGAAAATTGTGGCAAAGTACTGAAAAGTTGTGGCAAAGTGCTGAAAAGTGTGGCAAAGTGCTTCAAAGTCGTGACAAAGTACTGAAAAGTGTGGCAAAGTACTGAAAAGTTGTGGCAAAGTGCTGAAAAGTGTGGCAAAGTACTGAAAAATTGTGGCAAAGTGCTGAAAAGTGTGGCAAAGTACTGAAAAGTTGTGGCAAAGTGCTGAAAAGTAGTGGCAAAGTACTGAAAAGTCATGGCAAAGTCGTGGCAAAGTACTGAAAAGTGTGGCAAAGTACTGAAAAGTTGTGGCAAGGTGCTGAAAAGTGTGGCAAAGTACTGAAAAGTTGTGGCAAAGTGCTGAAAAGTATGGCAAAGTGCTGCAAAGTCGTGGCAAAGTACTGAAAAGTGTGGCAAAGTACTGAAAAGTTGTGGCAAAGTGCTGAAAAGTGTGGCAAAGTACTGAAAAGTTGTGGCGAAGTGCTGAAAAGTCGTGGCAAAGTACTGAAAAGTGTGGCAAAGTACTGAAAAGTTGTGGCAAAGTCGTGGCAAAGTACTGAAAAGAGTGGCAAAGTACTGAAAAGTTGTGGCAAAGTCGTGGCAAAGTACTGAAAAGTGTGGCAAAGTACTGAAAAGTTGTGGCGAAGTGCTGAAAAGTCGTGGCAAAGTACTGAAAAGAGTGGCAAAGTACTAAAAAGTTGTGGCAAAGTGCTGAAAAGTAGTGGCAAAGTGCTGAAAAGTGTGGCAAAGTACTGAAAAGTCGTGGTAAAGTACTGAAAAGTGTGGCAAAGTACTGAAAAGTTGTGGCAAAGTACTGAAAAGTGTGGCAAAGTACTGAAAAGTAGTGGCAAAGTCGTGACAAAGTACTGAAAAGTGTGGCAAAGTACTGAAAAGTTGTGGCAAAGTGCTGAAAAGTCGTGGCAAAGTCTTGAAAAGTGTGGCAAAGTGCTGAAAAGTAGTGGCAAAGTACTGAAAAGTTTGGCAAAGTACTGGAAACTTGTGGCAAAGTGCTGAAAAGTAATGGCAAAGTGCTGAAAATGTTGGCAAAGTACTGTAAAGTTGTGGCTAAGTGCTGAAAATTGTGGCAAAGTACTGTAAAGTTGTGGCAAAGTGCTGAAAATTAGTGTCAAAGTACTGAAAAGTGTGGCAAAGTACTGAACAGTTGTGGCAAAGTCTTGGCAAAGTACTGAACAGTGTGGCAAAGTACTGAAAAGTCGTGGCAAAGTCGTGGCAAAGTACTGAACAGTGTGGCAAAGTACTGAAAAGTCGTGGCAAAGTCGTGGCAAAGTACTGAAAAGTGTGGCAAAGTACTGAAAAGTTGTGGCAAAGTGCTGAAAAGTAGTGGCAAAGTGCTAAAAAGTGTGGCAAAGTACTGCAAAGTTGTGGCAAAGTCGTGGCAAAGTACTGAAAAGAGTGGCAAAGTGCTGCAAAGTCGTGGCATAGTACTGAAAAGTGTGGCAAAGTACTGAAAAGTTGTGGCAAAGTGCTGAAAAGTGTGGCAAAGTACTGAAAAGTTGTGGCAAAGTGCTGAAAAGTGTGGCAAAGTGCTGCAAAGTCGTGGCAAAGTACTGACAAGTGTGGCAAAGTACTGAAAAGTTGTGGCAAAGTGCTGAAAAGTGTGGCAAAGTACTGAAAAGTTGTGGCAAAGTGCTGAAAAGTAGTGGCAAAGTACTGAAAAGTCGTGGCAAAGTCGTGGCAAAGTACTGAAAAGTGTGTCAAAGTACTGAAAAGTTGTGGCGAAGTGCTGAAAAGTCGTGGTAAAGTACTGAAAAGTGTGGCAAAGTACGGAAAAGTTGTGGCAAAGTCGTGGCTAAGTACTGAAAAGAGTGGCAAAGTACAGAAAAGTAGTGGCAAAGTGCTGAAAAGTGTGGCAAAGTACTGAAAAGTTGTGGCGAAGTGCTGAAAAGTCGTGGCAAAGTACTGAAAAGTGTGGCAAAGTACTGAAAAGTTGTGGCAAAGTCGTGGCAAAGTACTGAAAAGTGTGGCAAAGTACTGAAAAGTTGTGGCGAAGTGCTGAAAAGTCGTGGCAAAGTACTGAAAAGAGTGGCAAAGTACTAAAAAGTTGTGGCAAAGTGCTGAAAAGTGTGGCAATGTACTGAAAAGTCGTGGTAAAGTACTGAAAAGTGTGGCAAAGTACTGAAAAGTTGTGGCAAAGTACTGAAAAGTGTGGCAAAGTACTGAAAAGTAGTGGCAAAGTCGTGACAAAGTACTGAAAAGTGTGGCAAAGTACTGAAAAGTTGTGGCAAAGTGCTGAAAAGTCGTGGCAAAGTCTTGAAAAGTGTGGCAAAGTGCTGAAAAGTAGTGGCAAAGTACTGAAAAGTTTGGCAAAGTACTGGAAACTTGTGGCAAAGTGCTGAAAAGTAATGGCAAAGTGCTGAAAATGTTGGCAAAGTACTGTAAAGTTGTGGCTAAGTGCTGAAAATTGTGGCAAAGTACTGTAAAGTTGTGGCAAAGTGCTGAAAATTAGTGTCAAAGTACTGAAAAGTGTGGCAAAGTACTGAACAGTTGTGGCAAAGTCTTGGCAAAGTACTGAACAGTGTGGCAAAGTACTGAAAAGTCGTGGCAAAGTCGTGGCAAAGTACTGAAAAGTGTGGCAAAGTACTGAAAAGTTGTGGCAAAGTGCTGAAAAGTAGTGGCAAAGTGCTAAAAAGTGTGGCAAAGTACTGCAAAGTTGTGGCAAAGTCGTGGCAAAGTACTGAAAAGAGTGGCAAAGTGCTGCAAAGTCGTGGCAAAGTACTGAAAAGTGTGGCAAAGTACTGAAAAGTTGTGGCAAAGTGCTGAAAAGTGTGGCAAAGTACTGAAAAGTTGTGGCAAAGTGCTGAAAAGTGTGGCAAAGTGCTGCAAAGTCGTGGCAAAGTACTGAAAAGTGTGGCAAAGTACTGAAAAGTTGTGGCAAAGTGCTGAAAAGTGTGGCAAAGTACTGAAAAGTTGTGGCAAAGTGCTGAAAAGTAGTGGCAAAGTACTGAAAAGTCGTGGCAAAGTCGTGGCAAAGTACTGAAAAGTGTGTCAAAGTACTGAAAAGTTGTGGCGAAGTGCTGAAAAGTCGTGGTAAAGTACTGAAAAGTGTGGCAAAGTACGGAAAAGTTGTGGCAAAGTCGTGGCTAAGTACTGAAAAGAGTGGCAAAGTACAGAAAAGTAGTGGCAAAGTGCTGCAAAGTCGTGGCAAAGTACTGAAAAGTCGTGGCAAAGTCGTGGCAAAGTACTGAAAAGTGTGGCAAAGTACTGAAAAGTTGTGGCGAAGTGCTGAAAAATCGTGGCAAATTACTGAAAAGTGTGGCAAAGTACTGAAGAGTTGTGGCAAAGTACTGAAAAGAGTGGCAAAGTGCTGCAAAGTCGTGGCAAAGTGCTGAAAAGTGTGGCAAAGTACTGAAAAGTTGTGGCAAGGTGCTGAAAAGTGTGGCAAAGTACTGAAAAGTTGTGGCAAAGTGCTGAAAAGTATGGCAAAGTGCTGCAAAGTCGTGGCAAAGTACTGAAAAGTGTGGCAAAGTACTGAAAAGTTGTGGCAAAGTGCTGAAAAGTGTGGCAAAGTACTGAAAAGTGTGGCAAAGTACTGAAAAGTTGTGGCAAAGTACTGAAAAGTCGTGGCAAAGTCTTGAAAAGTGTGGCAAAGTGCTGAAAAGTAGTGGCAAAGTACTGAAAAGTTTGGCAAAGTACTGGAAACTTGTGGCAAAGTGCTGAAAAGTAATGGCAAAGTGCTGAAAATTTTGGCAAAGTACTGTAAAGTTGTGGCTAAGTGCTGAAAATTGTGGGAAAGTACTGTAAAGTTGTGGCAAAGTGCTGAAAATTAGTGTCAAAGTACTGAAAAGCAGTGGCAAAGTACTGAAAAGTGTGGCAAAGTACTGAACAGTTGTGGCAAAGTCTTGGCAAAGTACTGAAAAGTGTGGCAAAGTACTGAAAAGTCGTGGCAAAGTCGTGGCAAAGTACTGAAAAGTGTGGCAAAGTACTGAAAAGTTGTGGCAAAGTGCTGAAAAGTAGTGGCAAAGTGCTAAAAAGTGTGGCAAAGTACTGCAACGTTGTGGCAAAGTCGTGGCAAAGTACTGAAAAGAGTGGCAAAGTGCTGCAAAGTCGTGGCAAAGTACTGAAAAGTGTGGCAAAGTACTGAAAAGTTGTGGCAAAGTGCTGAAAAGTGTGGCAAAGTACTGAAAAGTTGTGGCAAAGTGCTGAAAAGTGTGGCAAAGTGCTGCAAAGTCGTGGCAAAGTACTGAAAAGTGTGGCAAAGTACTGAAAAGTTGTGGCAAAGTGCTGAAAAGTGTGGCAAAGTACTGAAAAGTTGTGGCAAAGTGCTGAAAAGTAGTGGCAAAGTACTGAAAAGTCGTGGCAAAGTAGTGGCAAAGTACTGAAAAGAGTGGCAAAGTGCTGCAAAGTCGTGGCAAAGTACTGAAAAGTGTGGCAAAGTACTGAAAAGTTGTGGCAAAGTGCTGAAAAGTGTGGCAAAGTACTGAAAAGTTGTGGCAAAGTGCTGAAAAGTGTGGCAAAGTGCTGCAAAGTCGTGGCAAAGTACTGAAAAGTGTGGCAAAGTACTGAAAAGTTGTGGCAAAGTGCTGAAAAGTGTGGCAAAGTACTGAAAAGTTGTGGCAAAGTGCTGAAAAGTAGTGGCAAAGTACTGAAAAGTCGTGGCAAAGTCGTGGCAAAGTACTGAAAAGTGTGTCAAAGTACTGAAAAGTTGTGGCGAAGTGCTGAAAAGTCGTGGTAAAGTACTGAAAAGTGTGGCAAAGTACGGAAAAGTTGTGGCAAAGTCGTGGCTAAGTACTGAAAAGAGTGGAAAAGTACAGAAAAGTAGTGGCAAAGTGCTGCAAAGTCGTGGCAAAGTACTGAAAAGTCGTGGCAAAGTCGTGGCAAAGTACTGAAAAGTGTGGCAAAGTACTGAAAAGTTGTGGCGAAGTGCTGAAAAATCGTGGCAAATTACTGAAAAGTGTGGCAAAGTACTGAAGAGTTGTTGCAAAGCCGTGGCAAAGTACTGAAAAGAGTGGCAAAGTGCTGCAAAGTCGTGGCAAAGTGCTGAAAAGTGTGGCAAAGTACTGAAAAGTTGTGGCAAGGTGCTGAAAAGTGTGGCAAAGTACTGAAAAGTTGTGGCAAAGTGCTGAAAAGTATGGCAAAGTGCTGCAAAGTCGTGGCAAAGTACTGAAAAGTGTGGCAAAGTACTGAAAAGTTGTGGCAAAGTGCTGAAAAGTGTGGCAAAGTACTGAAAAGTGTGGCAAAGTACTGAAAAGTTGTGGCAAAGTACTGAAAAGTCGTGGCAAAGTCTTGAAAAGTGTGGCAAAGTGCTGAAAAGTAGTGGCAAAGTACTGAAAAGTTTGGCAAAGTACTGGAAACTTGTGGCAAAGTGCTGAAAAGTAATGGCAAAGTGCTGAAAATTTTGGCAAAGTACTGTAAAATTGTGGCTAAGTGCTGAAAATTGTGGCAAAGTACTGTAAAGTTGTGGCAAAGTGCTGAAAATTAGTGTCAAAGTACTGAAAAGCAGTGGCAAAGTACTGAAAAGTGTGGCAAAGTACTGAACAGTTGTGGCAAAGTCTTGGCAAAGTACTGAAAAGTGTGGCAAAGTACTGAAAAGTCGTGGCAAAGTCGTGGCAAAGTACTGAAAAGTGTGGCAAAGTACTGAAAAGTTGTGGCAAAGTGCTGAAAAGTAGTGGCAAAGTGCTAAAAAGTGTGGCAAAGTACTGCAAAGTTGTGGCAAAGTCGTGGCAAAGTACTGAAAAGAGTGGCAAAGTGCTGCAAAGTCGTGGCAAAGTACTGAAAAGTGTGGCAAAGTACTGAAAAGTTGTGGCAAAGTGCTGAAAAGTGTGGCAAAGTACTGAAAAGTTGTGGCAAAGTGCTGAAAAGTGTGGCAAAGTGCTGCAAAGTCGTGGCAAAGTACTGAAAAGTGTGGCAAAGTACTGAAAAGTTGTGGCAAAGTGCTGAAAAGTGTGGCAAAGTACTGAAAAGTCGTGGCAAAGTCTTGAAAAGTGTGGCAAAGTGCTGAAAAGTAGTGGCAAAGTACTGAAAAGTTTGGCAAAGTACTGGAAACTTGTGGCAAAGTGCTGAAAAGTAATGGCAAAGTGCTGAAAATTTTGGCAAAGTACTGTAAATTTGTGGCTAAGTGCTGAAAATTGTGGCAAAGTACTGTAAAGTTGTGGCAAAGTGCTGAAAATTAGTGTCAAAGTACTGAAAAGCAGTGGCAAAGTACTGAAAAGTGTGGCAAAGTACTGAACAGTTGTGGCAAAGTCTTGGCAAAGTACTGAAAAGTGTGGCAAAGTACTGAAAAGTCGTGGCAAAGTCGTGGCAAAGTACTGAAAAGTGTGGCAAAGTACTGAAAAGTTGTGGCAAAGTGCTGAAAAGTAGTGGCAAAGTGCTAAAAAGTGTGGCAAAGTACTGCAACGTTGTGGCAAAGTCGTGGCAAAGTACTGAAAAGAGTGGCAAAGTGCTGCAAAGTCGTGGCAAAGTACTGAAAAGTGTGGCAAAGTACTGAAAAGTTGTGGCAAAGTGCTGAAAAGTGTGGCAAAGTACTGAAAAGTTGTGGCAAAGTGCTGAAAAGTGTGGCAAAGTGCTGCAAAGTCGTGGCAAAGTACTGAAAAGTGTGGCAAAGTACTGAAAAGTTGTGGCAAAGTGCTGAAAAGTGTGGCAAAGTACTGAAAAGTTGTGGCAAAGTGCTGAAAAGTAGTGGCAAAGTACTGAAAAGTCGTGGCAAAGTAGTGGCAAAGTACTGAAAAGAGTGGCAAAGTGCTGCAAAGTCGTGGCAAAGTACTGAAAAGTGTGGCAAAGTACTGAAAAGTTGTGGCAAAGTGCTGAAAAGTGTGGCAAAGTACTGAAAAGTTGTGGCAAAGTGCTGAAAAGTGTGGCAAAGTGCTGCAAAGTCGTGGCAAAGTACTGAAAAGTGTGGCAAAGTACTGAAAAGTTGTGGCAAAGTGCTGAAAAGTGTGGCAAAGTACTGAAAAGTTGTGGCAAAGTGCTGAAAAGTAGTGGCAAAGTACTGAAAAGTCGTGGCAAAGTCGTGGCAAAGTACTGAAAAGTGTGTCAAAGTACTGAAAAGTTGTGGCGAAGTGCTGAAAAGTCGTGGTAAAGTACTGAAAAGTGTGGCAAAGTACGGAAAAGTTGTGGCAAAGTCGTGGCTAAGTACTGAAAAGAGTGGAAAAGTACAGAAAAGTAGTGGCAAAGTGCTGCAAAGTCGTGGCAAAGTACTGAAAAGTCGTGGCAAAGTCGTGGCAAAGTACTGAAAAGTGTGGCAAAGTACTGAAAAGTTGTGGCGAAGTGCTGAAAAATCGTGGCAAATTACTGAAAAGTGTGGCAAAGTACTGAAGAGTTGTTGCAAAGCCGTGGCAAAGTACTGAAAAGAGTGGCAAAGTGCTGCAAAGTCGTGGCAAAGTGCTGAAAAGTGTGGCAAAGTACTGAAAAGTTGTGGCAAGGTGCTGAAAAGTGTGGCAAAGTACTGAAAAGTTGTGGTAAAGTGCTGAAAAGTATGGCAAAGTGCTGCAAAGTCGTGGCAAAGTACTGAAAAGTGTGGCAAAGTACTGAAAAGTTGTGGCAAAGTGCTGAAAAGTGTGGCAAAGTACTGAAAAGTGTGGCAAAGTACTGAAAAGTTGTGGCAAAGTACTGAAAAGTCGTGGCAAAGTCTTGAAAAGTGTGGCAAAGTGCTGAAAAGTAGTGGCAAAGTACTGAAAAGTTTGGCAAAGTACTGGAAACTTGTGGCAAAGTGCTGAAAAGTAATGGCAAAGTGCTGAAAATTTTGGCAAAGTACTGTAAAATTGTGGCTAAGTGCTGAAAATTGTGGCAAAGTACTGTAAAGTTGTGGCAAAGTGCTGAAAATTAGTGTCAAAGTACTGAAAAGCAGTGGCAAAGTACTGAAAAGTGTGGCAAAGTACTGAACAGTTGTGGCAAAGTCTTGGCAAAGTACTGAAAAGTGTGGCAAAGTACTGAAAAGTCGTGGCAAAGTCGTGGCAAAGTACTGAAAAGTGTGGCAAAGTACTGAAAAGTTGTGGCAAAGTGCTGAAAAGTAGTGGCAAAGTGCTAAAAAGTGTGGCAAAGTACTGCAAAGTTGTGGCAAAGTCGTGGCAAAGTACTGAAAAGAGTGGCAAAGTGCTGCAAAGTCGTGGCAAAGTACTGAAAAGTGTGGCAAAGTACTGAAAAGTTGTGGCAAAGTGCTGAAAAGTGTGGCAAAGTACTGAAAAGTTGTGGCAAAGTGCTGAAAAGTGTGGCAAAGTGCTGCAAAGTCGTGGCAAAGTACTGAAAAGTGTGGCAAAGTACTGAAAAGTTGTGGCAAAGTGCTGAAAAGTGTGGCAAAGTACTGAAAAGTTGTGGCAAAGTGCTGAAAAGTAGTGGCAAAGTACTGAAAAGTCGTGGCAAAGTCGTGGCAAAGTACTGAAAAGTGTGTCAAAGTACTGAAAAGTTGTGGCGAAGTGCTGAAAAGTCGTGGTAAAGTACTGAAAAGTGTGGCAAAGTACGGAAAAGTTGTGGCAAAGTCGTGGCTAAGTACTGAAAAGAGTGGCAAAGTACAGAAAAGTAGTGGCAAAGTGCTGCAAAGTCGTGGCAAAGTACTGAAAAGTCGTGGCAAAGTCGTGGCAAAGTACTGAAAAGTGTGGCAAAGTACTGAAAAGTTGTGGCGAAGTGCTGAAAAGTCGTGGCAAAGTACTGAAAAGTGTGGCAAAGTACTGAAGAGTTGTGGCAAAGCCGTGGCAAAGTACTGAAAAGAGTGGCAAAGTGCTGCAAAGTCGTGGCAAAGTGCTGAAAAGTGTGGCAAAGTACTGAAAAGTTGTGGCAAGGTGCTGAAAAGTGTGGCAAAGTACTGAAAAGTTGTGGCAAAGTGCTGCAAAGCCGTGGCAAAGTACTGAAAAGTGTGGCAAAGTACTGAAAAGTTGTGGCAAAGTGCTGAAAAGTGTGGCAAAGTACTGAAAAGTTGTGGCGAAGTACTGAAAAGTCGTGGCAAAGTACTGAAAAGTGTGGCAAAGTACTGAAAAGTTGTGGCAAAGTCGTGGCAAAGTACTGAAAAGAGTGGCAAAGTACTGAAAAGTTGTGGCAAAGTCGTGGCAAAGTACTGAAAAGTGTGGCAAAGTACTGAAAAGTTGTGGCAAAGTGCTGAAAAGTGTGGCAAAGTACTGAAAAGTTGTGGCAAAGTGCTGCAAAGTCGTGGCAAAGTACTGAAAAGTCGTGGCAAAGTCGTGGCAAAGAACTGAAAAGTGTGGCAAAGTACTGAAAAGTTGTGGCGAAGTGCTGAAAAGTCGTGGCAAAGTACTGAAAAGTGTGGCAAAGTACTGAAGAGTTGTGGCAAAGTCGTGGCAAAGTACTGAAAAGAGTGGCAAAGTGCTGCAAAGTCGTGGCAAAGTACTGAAAAGTGTGGCAAAGTACTGAAAAGTTGTGGCAAGGTGCTGAAAAGTGTGGCAAAGTACTGAAAAGTTGTGGCAAAGTGCTGAAAAGAGTGGCAAAGTAGTGAAATGTTGTGGCAAAGTCGTGGCAAAGTACTGAAAAGTGTGGCAAAGTACTGAAAAGTTGTGGCAAAGTGCTGAAAAGTCGTGGCAAAGTACTGAAAAGAGTGGCAAAGTACTGAAAAGTCGTGGCAAAGTTGTGGCAAAGTACTGAAAAGTGTGGCAAAGTACTGAAAAGTTGTGGCAAAGTGCTGAAAAGTAGTGGCAAAGTGCTGAAAAGTGTGGCAAAGTACTGAAAAGTTGTGGCAAAGTCGTGGCAAAGTACTGAAAAGAGTGGCAAAGTGCTGAAAAGTCGTGGCAAAGTACTGAAAAGTGTGGCAAAGTACGGAAAAGTTGTGGCAAAGTCGTGGCTAAGTACTGAAAAGAGTGGCAAAGTACAGAAAAGTTGTGGCAAAGTGCTGCAAAGTCGTGGCAAAGTACTGAAAAGTCGTGGCAAAGTCGTGGCAAAGTACTGAAAAGTGTGGCAAAGTACTGAAAAGTTGTGGCGAAGTGATGAAAAGTCGTGGCAAAGTACTGAAAAGTGTGGCAAAGTACTGAAGAGTTGTGGCAAAGTCGTGGCAAAGTACTGAAAAGAGTGGCAAAGTGCTGCAAAGTCGTGGCAAAGTACTGAAAAGTGTGGCAAAGTACTGAAAAGTTGTGGCAAGGTGCTGAAAAGTGTGGCAAAGTACTGAAAAGTTGTGGCAAAGTGCTGAAAAGAGTGGCAAAGTAGTGAAATGTTGTGGCAAAGTCGTGGCAAAGTACTGAAAAGTGTGGCAAAGTACTGAAAAGTTGTGGCAAAGTGCTGAAAAGTCGTGGCAAAGTACTGAAAAGAGTGGCAAAGTACTGAAAAGTCGTGGCAAAGTCGTGGCAAAGTACTGAAAAGTGTGGCAAAGTACTGAAAAGTTGTGGCAAAGTGCTGAAAAGTAGTGGCAAAGTGCTGAAAAGTGTGGCAAAGTACTGAAAAGTTGTGGCAAAGTCGTGGCAAAGTACTGAAAAGAGTGGCAAAGTGCTGCAAAGTCGTGGCAAAGTACTGAAAAGTGTGGCAAAGTACTGAAAAGTTGTGGCAAAGTGCTGAAAAGTGTGGCAAAGTACTGAAAAGTTGTGGCAAAGTGCTGAAAAGTGTGGCAAAGTGCTGCAAAGTCGTGGCAAAGTACTGAAAAGTGTGGCAAAGTACTGAAAAGTTGTGGCAAAGTGCTGAAAAGTGTGGCAAAGTACTGAAAAGTTGTGGCAAAGTGCTGAAAAGTAGTGGCAAAGTACTGAAAAGTCGTGGCAAAGTCGTGGCAAAGTACTGAAAAGTTGTGGCGAAGTGCTGAAAAGTCGTGGCAAAGTACTGAAAAGTGTGGCAAAGTACGGAAAAGTTGTGGCAAAGTCGTGGCTAAGTACTGAAAAGAGTGGCAAATTACAGAAAAGTTGTGGCAAAGTGCTGCAAAGTCGTGGCAAAATACTGAAAAGTGTGGCAAAGTACTGAAAAGTTGTGGCAAAGTGCTGAAAAGTGTGGCAAAGTACTGAAAAGTTGTGGCAAAGTGCTGAAAAGTGTGGCAAAGTACTGAAAAGTTGTGGCAAAGTGCTGAAAAGTAGTGGCAAAGTACTGAAAAGTCGTGGCAAAGTCGTGGCAAAGTACTGAAAAGTGTGGCAAAGTACTGAAAAGTTGTGGCGAAGTGCTGAAAAGTCGTGGCAAAGTACTGAAAAGTGTGGCAAAGTACTGAAGAGTTATGGCAAAGTACGGAAAAGTTGTGGCAAAGTCGTGGCTAAGTACTGAAAAGAGTGGCAAAGTACAGAAAAGTTGTGGCAAAGTGCTGCAAAGTCGTGGCAAAGTACTGAAAAGTCGTGGCAAAGTCGTGGCAAAGTACTGAAAAGTGTGGCAAAGTACTGAAAAGTTGTGGCGAAGTGCTGAAAAGTCGTGGCAAAGTACTGAAAAGTGTGGCAAAGTACTGAAGAGTTGTGGCAAAGTCGTGGCAAAGTACTGAAAAGAGTGGCAAAGTGCTGTAAAGTCGTGGCAAAGTACTGAAAAGTGTGGCAAAGTGCTGAAAAGTTGTGGCAAGGTGCTGAAAAGTGTGGCAAAGTACTGAAAAGTCGTGGCAAAGTCGTGGCAAAGTACTGAAAAGTGTGGCAAAGTACTGAAAAGTTGTGGCAAGGTGCTGAAAAGTGTGGCAAAGAACTGAAAAGTCGTGGCAAAGTCGTGGCAAAGTACTGAAAAGTGTGGCAAAGTACTGAAAAGTTGTGGCAAAGTGCTGAAAAGTAGTGGCAAAGTGCTAAAAAGTGTGGCAAAGTACTGCAAAGTTGTGGCAAAGTCGTGGCAAAGTACTGAAAAGAGTGGCAAAGTGCTGCAAAGTCGTGGCAAAGTACTGAAAAGTGTGGCAAAGTACTGAAAAGTTGTGGCAAAGTGCTGAAAAGTGTGGCAAAGTACTGAAAAGTTGTGGCAAAGTGCTGAAAAGTGTGGCAAAGTGCTGCAAAGTCGTGGCAAAGTACTGAAAAGTGTGGCAAAGTACTGAAAAGTTGTGGCAAAGTGCTGAAAAGTGTGGCAAAGTACTGAAAAGTTGTGGCAAAGTGCTGAAAAGTAGTGGCAAAGTACTGAAAAGTCGTGGCAAAGTCGTGGCAAAGTACTGAAAAGTGTGTCAAAGTACTGAAAAGTTTTGGCGAAGTGCTGAAAAGTCGTGGTAAAGTACTGAAAAGTGTGGCAAAGTACGGAAAAGTTGTGGCAAAGTCGTGGCTAAGTACTGAAAAGAGTGGCAAAGTACAGAAAAGTAGTGGCAAAGTGCTGCAAAGTCGTGGCAAAATACTAAAAAGTCGTGGCAAAGTCGTGGCAAAGTACTGAAAAGTGTGGCAAAGTACTGAAAAGTTGTGGCGAAGTGCTGAAAAGTCGTGGCAAAGTACTGAAAAGTGTGGCAAAGTACTGAAGAGTTGTGGCAAAGCCGTGGCAAAGTACTGAAAAGAGTGGCAAAGTGCTGCAAAGTCGTGGCAAAGTGCTGAAAAGTGTGGCAAAGTACTGAAAAGTTGTGGCAAGGTGCTGAAAAGTGTGGCAAAGTACTGAAAAGTTGTGGCAAAGTGCTGAAAAGTATGGCAAAGTGCTGCAAAGTCGTGGCAAAGTACTGAAAAGTGTGGCAAAGTACTGAAAAGTTGTGGCAAAGTGCTGAAAAGTGTGGCAAAGTACTGAAAAGTTGTGGCGAAGTACTGAAAAGTCGTGGCAAAGTACTGAAAAGTGTGGCAAAGTACTGAAAAGTTGTGGCAAAGTCGTGGCAAAGTACTGAAAAGAGTGGCAAAGTACTGAAAAGTTGTGGCAAAGTCGTGGCAAAGTACTGAAAAGTGTGGCAAAGTACTGAAAAGTTGTGGCAAAGTGCTGAAAAGTGTGGCAAAGTACTGAAAAGTTGTGGCAAAGTGCTGAAAAGTAGTGGCAAAGTACTGAAAAGTCGTGGCAAAGTCGTGGCAAAGTACTGAAAAGTGTGGCAAAGTACTGAAAAGTTGTGGCGAAGTGCTGAAAAGTCGTGGCAAAGTACTGAAAAGTGTGGCAAAGTACGGAAAAGTTGTGGCAAAGTCGTGGCTAAGTACTGAAAAGAGTGGCAAAGTACAGAAAAGTTGTGGCAAAGTGCTGCAAAGTCGTGGCAAAGTACTGAAAAGTCGTGGCAAAGTCATGGCAAAGTACTGAAAAGTGTGGCAAAGTACTGAAAAGTGTGGCAAAGTACTGAAAAGTTGTGGCAGAGTCGTAGCAAAGTACTGAAAAGAGTGGCAAAGTGCTGCAAAGTTGTGGCAAAGTACTGAAAAGTGTGGCAAAGTACTGAAAAGTTGTGGCAAGGTGCTGAAAAGTGTGGCAAAGTACTGAAAAGTTGTGGCAAAGTGCTGAAAAGAGTGGCAAAGTACTGAAATGTTGTGGCAAAGTCGTGGCAAAGAACTGAAAAGTGTGGCAAAGTACTGAAAAGTTGTGGCAAAGTGCTGAAAAGTCGTGGCAAAGTACTGAAAAGAGTGGCAAAGTACTGAAAAGTCGTGGCAAAGTCGTGGCAAAGTACTGAAAAGTGTGGCAAAGTACTGAAAAGTTGTGGCAAAGTGCTGAAAAGTAGTGGCAAAGTGCTTAAAAGTGTGGCAAAGTACTGAAAAGTTGTGGCAAAGTCGTGGCAAAGTACTGAAAAGAGTGGCAAAGTGCTGCAAAGTCGTGGCAAAGTACTGAAAAGTGTGGCAAAGTACTGAAAAGTTGTGGCAAAGTGCTGAAAAGTGTGGCAAAGTACTGAAAAGTTGTGGCAAAGTGCTGAAAAGTGTGGCAAAGTACTGAAAAGTTGTGGCAAAGTGCTGAAAAGTGTGGCAAAGTACTGAAAAGTTGTGGCAAAGTGCTGAAAAGTGTGGCAAAGTACTGAAAAGTCGTGGCAAAGTACTGAAAAGTGTGGCAAAGTACTGAAAAGTTGTGGCAAAGTGCTGAAAAGTGTGGCAAAGTACTGAAAAGTTGTGGCAAAGTGCTGAAAAGTGTGGCAAAGTACTGAAAAGTTGTGGCAAAGTGCTGAAAAGTGTGGCAAAGTACTGAAAAGTTGTGGCAAAGTGCTGAAAAGTGTGGCAAAGTACTGAAAAGTCGTGGCAAAGTACTGAAAAGTGTGGCAAAGTACTGAAAAGTTGTGGCAAAGTGCTGAAAAGTGTGGCAAAGTACTGAAAAGTGTGGCAAAGTACTGAAGAGTTGTGGCAAAGCCGTGGCAAAGTACTGAAAAGAGTGGCAAAGTGCTGCAAAGTCGTGGCAAAGTGCTGAAAAGTGTGGCAAAGTACTGAAAAGTTGTGGCAAGGTGCTGAAAAGTGTGGCAAAGTACTGAAAAGTTGTGGCAAAGTGCTGAAAAGTATGGCAAAGTGCTGCAAAGTCGTGGCAAAGTACTGAAAAGTGTGGCAAAGTACTGAAAAGTTGTGGCAAAGTGCTGAAAAGTGTGGCAAAGTACTGAAAAGTTGTGGCAAAGTGCTGAAAAGTGTGGCAAAGTACTGAAAAGTTGTGGCAAAGTGCTGAAAAGTGTGGCAAAGTGCTGCAAAGTCGTGGCAAAGTACTGAAAAGTGTGGCAAAGTACTGAAAAGTTGTGGCAAAGTGCTGAAAAGTGTGGCAAAGTACTGAAAAGTTGTGGCAAAGTGCTGAAAAGTAGTGGCAAAGTACTGAAAAGTCGTGGCAAAGTCGTGGCAAAGTACTGAAAAGTGTGACAAAGTACTGAAAAGTTGTGGCGAAGTGCTGAAAAGTCGTGGCAAAGTACTGAAAAGTGTGGCAAAGTACGGAAAAGTTGTGGCAAAGTGCTGCAAAGTCGTGGCAAAGTACTGAAAAGTCGTGGCAAAGTCGTGGCAAAGTACTGAAAAGTGTGGCAAAGTACTGAAAAGTTGTGGCGAAGTGCTGAAAAGTCGTGGCAAAGTACTGAAAAGTGTGGCAAAGTACTGAAGAGTTGTGGCAGAGTCGTAGCAAAGTACTGAAAAGAGTGGCAAAGTGCTGCAAAGTTGTGGCAAAGTACTGAAAAGTGTGGCAAAGTACTGAAAAGTTGTGGCAAGGTGCTGAAAAGTGTGGCAAAGTACTGAAAAGTTGTGGCAAAGTGCTGAAAAGAGTGGCAAAGTACTGAAATGTTGTGGCAAAGTCGTGGCAAAGAACTGAAAAGTGTGGCAAAGTACTGAAAAGTTGTGGCAAAGTGCTGAAAAGTCGTGGCAAAGTACTGAAAAGAGTGGCAAAGTACTGAAAAGTCGTGGCAAAGTCGTGGCAAAGTACTGAAAAGTGTGGCAAAGTACTGAAAAGTTGTGGCAAAGTGCTGAAAAGTAGTGGCAAAGTGCTTAAAAGTGTGGCAAAGTACTGAAAAGTTGTGGCAAAGTCGTGGCAAAGTACTGAAAAGAGTGGCAAAGTGCTGCAAAGTCGTGGCAAAGTACTGAAAAGTGTGGCAAAGTACTGAAAAGTTGTGGCAAAGTGCTGAAAAGTGTGGCAAAGTACTGAAAAGCTGTGGCAAAGTGCTGAAAAGTGTGGCAAAGTGCTGCAAAGTCGTGGCAAAGTACTGAAAAGTGTGGCAAAGTACTGAAAAGTTGTGGCAAAGTGCTGAAAAGTGTGGCAAAGTACTGAAAAGTTGTGGCAAAGTGCTGAAAAGTAGTGGCAAAGTACTGAAAAGTCGTGGCAAAGTCGTGGCAAAGTACTGAAAAGTGTGACAAAGTACTGAAAAGTTGTGGCGAAGTGCTGAAAAGTCGTGGCAAAGTACTGAAAAGTGTGGCAAAGTACGGAAAAGTTGTGGCAAAGTCGTGGCTAAGTACTGAAAAGAGTGGCAAAGTACAGAAAAGTTGTGGCAAAGTGCTGCAAAGTCGTGGCAAAGTACTGAAAAGTGTGGCAAAGTACTGAAAAGTTGTGGCAAAGTGCTGAAAAGTGTGGCAAAGTACTGAAAAGTTGTGGCAAAGTGCTGAAAAATGTGGCAAAGTACTGAAAAGTTGTGGCAAAGTGCTGAAAAGTAGTGGCAAAGTACTGAAAAGTCGTGGCAAAGTCGTGGCAAAGTACTGAAAAGTGTGGCAAAGTACTGAAAAGTTGTGGCGAAGTGCTGAAAAGTCGTGGCAAAGTACTGAAAAGTGTGGCAAAGTACTGAAGAGTTATGGCAAAGTACGGAAAAGTTGTGGCAAAGTCGTGGCTAAGTACTGAAAAGAGTGGCAAAGTACAGAAAAGTTGTGGCAAAGTGCTGCAAAGTCGTGGCAAAGTACTGAAAAGTGTGGCAAAGTACTGAAAAGTTGTGGCGAAGTGCTGAAAAGTAGTGGCAAAGTGCTTAAAAGTGTGGCAAAGTACTGAAAAGTTGTGGCAAAGTCGTGGCAAAGTACTGAAAAGAGTGGCAAAGTGCTGCAAAGTCGTGGCAAAGTACTGAAAAGTGTGGCAAAGTACTGAAAAGTTGTGGCAAAGTGCTGAAAAGTGTGGCAAAGTACTGAAAAGTTGTGGCAAAGTGCTGAAAAGTGTTGCAAAGTGCTGCAGAGTCGTGGCAAAGTACTGAAAAGTGTGGCAAAGTACTGAAAAGTTGTGGCAAAGTGCTGAAAAGTGTGGCAAAGTACTGAAAAGTTGTGGCAAAGTGCTGAAAAGTAGTGGCAAAGTACTGAAAAGTCGTGGCAAAGTCGTGGCAAAGTACTGAAAAGTGTGACAAAGTACTGAAAAGTTGTGGCGAAGTGCTGAAAAGTCGTGGCAAAGTACTGAAAAGTGTGGCAAAGTACGGAAAAGTTGTGGCAAAGTCGTGGCTAAGTACTGAAAAGAGTGGCAAAGTACAGAAAAGTTGTGGCAAAGTGCTGCAAAGTCGTGGCAAAGTACTGAAAAGTGTGGCAAAGTACTGAAAAGTTGTGGCAAAGTGCTGAAAAGTGTGGCAAAGTACTGAAAAGTTGTGGCAAAGTGCTGAAAAGTGTGGCAAAGTACTGAAAAGTTGTGGCAAAGTGCTGAAAAGTAGTGGCAAAGTACTGAAAAGTCGTGGCAAAGTCGTGGCAAAGTACTGAAAAGTGTGGCAAAGTACTGAAAAGTTGTGGCGAAGTGCTGAAAAGTCGTGGCAAAGTACTGAAAAGTGTGGCAAAGTACTGAAGAGTTATGGCAAAGTACGGAAAAGTTGTGGCAAAGTCGTGGCTAAGTACTGAAAAGAGTGGCAAAGTACAGAAAAGTTGTGGCAAAGTGCTGCAAAGTCGTGGCAAAGTACTGAAAAGTGTGGCAAAGTACTGAAAAGTTGTGGCGAAGTGCTGAAAAGTCGTGGCAAAGTACTGAAAAGTGTGGCAAAGTACTGAAGAGTTGTGGCAAAGTCGTGGCAAAGTACTGAAAAGAGTGGCAAAGTGCTGTAAAGTCGTGGCAAAGTAGTGAAAAGTGTGGCAAAGTACTGAAAAGTTGTGGCAAGGTGCTGAAAAGTGTGGCAAAGTACTGAAAAGTTGTGGCAAAGTGCTGAAAAGTATGGCAAAGTGCTGCAAAGTCGTGGCAAAGTACTGAAAAGTGTGGCAAAGTACTGAAAAGTTGTGGCAAAGTTCTGAAAAGTGTGGCAAAGTACTGAAAAGTTGTGGCGAAGTGCCGAAAAGTCGTGGCAAAGTACTGAAAAGTGTGGCAAAGTACTGAAAAGTTGTGGCAAAGTCGTGGCAAAGTACTGAAAAGAGTGGCAAAGTACTGAAAAGTTGTGGCAAAGTCGTGGCAAAGTACTGAAAAGTGTGGCAAAGTACTGAAACGTTGTGGCAAAGTGCTGAAAAGTCGTGGCAAAGTACTGAAAAGAGTGGCAAAGTACTGAAAAGTCGTGGCAAAGTCGTGGCAAAGTCGTGGCAAAGTCGTGGCAAAGTACTGAAAAGTGTGGCAAAGTACTGACAAGTTGTGGCAAAGTGCTGGAAAGTGTGGCAAAGTACTGAAAAGTTGTGGCAAAGTGCTGAAAAGTGTGGCAAAGTGCTGCAAAGTCGTGGCAAAGTACTGAAAAGTGTGGCAAAGTACTGAAAAGTTGTGGCAAAGTGCTGAAAAGTCGTGGCAAAGTACTGAAAAGTGTGGCAAAGTACGGAAAAGTTGTAGCAAAGTCGTGGCTATGTACTGAAAAGAGTGGCAAAGTACAGAAAAGTTGTGGCAAAGTGCTGCAAAGTCGTGGCAAAGTACTGAAAATTGTGGCAAAGTACTGAAAAGTTGTGGCAAAGTGCTGAAAAGTGTGGCAAAGTACTGAAAAGTAGTGGCAAAGTGCTGAAAAGTGTGGCAAAGTACTGAAAAGTTGTGGCAAAGTGCTGAAAAGTAGTGGCAAAGTACTGAAAAATCGTGGCAAAGTCGTGGCAAAGTACTGAAAAGTGTGGCAAAGTACTGAAAAGAGTGGCAAAGTGCTGCAAAGTCGTGGCAAAGTACTGAAAAGTGTGGCAAAGTACTGAACAGTTGTGGCAATGTGCTGAAAAGTGTGGCAAAGTACTGAAAAGTTGTGGCAAAGTGCTGAAAAGTGTGGCCAAGTACTGAAAAGTTGTGGCGAAGTGCTGAAAAGTCGTGGCAAAGTACTGAAAAGTGTGGCAAAGTACTGAAAAGTTGTGGCAAAGTCGTGGCAAAGTACTGAAAAGTGTGGCAAAGTACTGAAAAGTTGTGGCGAAGTGCTGAAAAGTCGTGGCAAAGTACTGAAAAGTGTGGCAAAGTACTGAAAAGTTGTGGCAAAGTCGTGGCAAAGTACTGAAAAGAGTGGCAAAGTGCAGCAAAGTCGTGGCAAAGTACTGAAAAGTGTGGCAAAGTACTGAAAAGTTGTGGCAAAGTGCTGAAAAGTGTGGCAAAGTACTGAAAAGTTGTGGCAAAGTGCTGAAAAGTGTGGCAAAGTACTGAAAAGTCGTGGCAAAGTCGTGGCAAAGTACTAAAAAGTGTGGCAAAGTGCTGAAAAGTTGTGGCAAAGTGCTGAAAAGTGTGGCAAAGTACTGAAAAGTTGTGGCAAAGTGCTGAAAAGTGTGGCTATTTGCTGCAAAGTCGTGGCAAAGTACTGAAAAGTGTGGCAAAGTACTGAAAAGTTGTGGCAAAGTGCTGAAAAGTGTGGCAAAGTACTGAAAAGTTGTGGCAAAGTGCTGAAAAGTAGTGGCAAAGTGCTGAAAAGTCGTGGCAAAGTCGTGGCAAAGTACTGAAAAGTTGTGGCAAAGTGCTGAAAAGTGTGGCAAAGTGCTGCAAAGTCGTGGCAAAGTACTGAAAAGTGTGGCAAAGTACTGAAAAGAGTGGCAAAGTACAGACAAGTTGTGGCAAAGTGCTGCAAAGTCGTGGCAAAGTACTGAAAAGTGTGGCAAAGTACTGAAAAGTTGTGGCAAAGTGCTGAAAAGTGTGGCAAAGTACTGAAAAGTTGTGGCAAAGTGCTGAAAAATGTGGCAAAGTACTGAAAAGTTGTGGCAAAGTGCTGAAAAGTAGTGGCAAAGTACTGAAAAGTCGTGGCAAAGTCGTGGCAAAGTACTGAAAAGTGTGGCAAAGTACTGAAAAGTTGTGGCGAAGTGCTGAAAAGTCGTGGCAAAGTACTGAAAAGTGTGGCAAAGTACTGAAGAGTTATGGCAAAGTACGGAAAAGTTGTGGCAAAGTCGTGGCTAAGTACTGAAAAGAGTGGCAAAGTACAGAAAAGTTGTGGCAAAGTGCTGCAAAGTCGTGGCAAAGTACTGAAAAGTGTGGCAAAGTACTGAAAAGTTGTGGCGAAGTGCTGAAAAGTAGTGGCAAAGTGCTTAAAAGTGTGGCAAAGTACTGAAAAGTTGTGGCAAAGTCGTGGCAAAGTACTGAAAAGAGTGGCAAAGTGCTGCAAAGTCGTGGCAAAGTATTGAAAAGTGTGGCAAAGTACTGAAAAGTTGTGGCAAAGTGCTGAAAAGTGTGGCAAAGTACTGAAAAGTTGTGGCAAAGTGCTGAAAAGTGTTGCAAAGTGCTGCAGAGTCGTGGCAAAGTACTGAAAAGTGTGGCAAAGTACTGAAAAGTTGTGGCAAAGTGCTGAAAAGTGTGGCAAAGTACTGAAAAGTTGTGGCAAAGTGCTGAAAAGTAGTGGCAAAGTACTGAAAAGTCGTGGCAAAGTCGTGGCAAAGTACTGAAAAGTGTGACAAAGTACTGAAAAGTTGTGGCGAAGTGCTGAAAAGTCGTGGCAAAGTACTGAAAAGTGTGGCAAAGTACGGAAAAGTTGTGGCAAAGTCGTGGCTAAGTACTGAAAAGAGTGGCAAAGTACAGAAAAGTTGTGGCAAAGTGCTGCAAAGTCGTGGCAAAGTACTGAAAAGTGTGGCAAAGTACTGAAAAGTTGTGGCAAAGTGCTGAAAAGTGTGGCAAAGTACTGAAAAGTTGTGGCAAAGTGCTGAAAAGTGTGGCAAAGTACTGAAAAGTTGTGGCAAAGTGCTGAAAAGTAGTGGCAAAGTACTGAAAAGTCGTGGCAAAGTCGTGGCAAAGTACTGAAAAGTGTGGCAAAGTACTGAAAAGTTGTGGCGAAGTGCTGAAAAGTCGTGGCAAAGTACTGAAAAGTGTGGCAAAGTACTGAAGAGTTATGGCAAAGTACGGAAAAGTTGTGGCAAAGTCGTGGCTAAGTACTGAAAAGAGTGGCAAAGTACAGAAAAGTTGTGGCAAAGTGCTGCAAAGTCGTGGCAAAGTACTGAAAAGTCGTGGCAAAGTCGTGGCAAAGTACTGAAAAGTGTGGCAAAGTACTGAAAAGTTGTGGCGAAGTGCTGAAAAGTCGTGGCAAAGTACTGAAAAGTGTGGCAAAGTACTGAAGAGTTGTGGCAAAGTCGTGGCAAAGTACTGAAAAGAGTGGCAAAGTGCTGTAAAGTCGTGGCAAAGTAGTGAAAAGTGTGGCAAAGTACTGAAAAGTTGTGGCAAGGTGCTGAAAAGTGTGGCAAAGTACTGAAAAGTTGTGGCAAAGTGCTGAAAAGTATGGCAAAGTGCTGCAAAGTCGTGGCAAAGTACTGAAATGTGTGGCAAAGTACTGAAAAGTTGTGGCAAAGTTCTGAAAAGTGTGGCAAAGTACTGAAAAGTTGTGGCGAAGTGCCGAAAAGTCGTGGCAAAGTACTGAAAAGTGTGGCAAAGTACTGAAAAGTTGTGGCAAAGTCGTGGCAAAGTACTGAAAAGAGTGGCAAAGTACTGAAAAGTTGTGGCAAAGTCGTGGCAAAGTACTGAAAAGTGTGGCAAAGTACTGAAACGTTGTGGCAAAGTGCTGAAAAGTCGTGGCAAAGTACTGAAAAGAGTGGCAAAGTACTGAAAAGTCGTGGCAAAGTCGTGGCAAAGTCGTGGCAAAGTCGTGGCAAAGTACTGAAAAGTGTGGCAAAGTACTGACAAGTTGTGGCAAAGTGCTGGAAAGTGTGGCAAAGTACTGAAAAGTTGTGGCAAAGTGCTGAAAAGTGTGGCAAAGTGCTGCAAAGTCGTGGCAAAGTACTGAAAAGTGTGGCAAAGTACTGAAAAGTTGTGGCAAAGTGCTGAAAAGTGTGGCAAAGTACTGAAAAGTTGTGGCAAAGTGCTGAAAAGTAGTGGCAAAGTACTGTAAAGTCGTGGCAAAGTCGTGGCAAAGTATTGAAAAGTGTGGCAAAGTACTGAAAAGTTGTGGCGAAGTGCTGAAAAGTCGTGGCAAAGTACTGAAAAGTGTGGCAAAGTACGGAAAAGTTGTAGCAAAGTCGTGGCTATGTACTGAAAAGAGTGGCAAAGTACAGAAAAGTTGTGGCAAAGTGCTGCAAAGTCGTGGCAAAGTACTGAAAATTGTGGCAAAGTACTGAAAAGTTGTGGCAAAGTGCTGAAAAGTGTGGCAAAGTACTGAAAAGTAGTGGCAAAGTGCTGAAAAGTGTGGCAAAGTACTGAAAAGTTGTGGCAAAGTGCTGAAAAGTAGTGGCAAAGTACTGAAAAATCGTGGCAAAGTCGTGGCAAAGTACTGAAAAGTGTGGCAAAGTACTGAAGAGTTGCGGCAAAGTCGTGGCAAAGTACTGAAAAGAGTGGCAAAGTGCTGCAAAGTCGTGGCAAAGTACTGAAAAGTGTGGCAAAGTACTGAACAGTTGTGGCAATGTGCTGAAAAGTGTGGCAAAGTACTGAAAAGTTGTGGCAAAGTGCTGAAAAGTGTGGCCAAGTACTGAAAAGTTGTGGCGAAGTGCTGAAAAGTCGTGGCAAAGTACTGAAAAGTGTGGCAAAGTACTGAAAAGTTGTGGCAAAGTCGTGGCAAAGTACTGAAAAGTGTGGCAAAGTACTGAAAAGTTGTGGCGAAGTGCTGAAAAGTCGTGGCAAAGTACTGAAAAGTGTGGCAAAGTACTGAAAAGTTGTGGCAAAGTCGTGGCAAAGTACTGAAAAGAGTGGCAAAGTGCAGCAAAGTCGTGGCAAAGTACTGAAAAGTGTGGCAAAGTACTGAAAAGTTGTGGCAAAGTGCTGAAAAGTGTGGCAAAGTACTGAAAAGTTGTGGCAAAGTGCTGAAAAGTGTGGCAAAGTACTGAAAAGTCGTGGCAAAGTCGTGGCAAAGTACTAAAAAGTGTGGCAAAGTGCTGAAAAGTTGTGGCAAAGTGCTGAAAAGTGTGGCAAAGTACTGAAAAGTTGTGGCAAAGTGCTGAAAAGTGTGGCTATTTGCTGCAAAGTCGTGGCAAAGTACTGAAAAGTGTGGCAAAGTACTGAAAAGTTGTGGCAAAGTGCTGAAAAGTGTGGCAAAGTACTGAAAAGTTGTGGCAAAGTGCTGAAAAGTAGTGGCAAAGTGCTGAAAAGTCGTGGCAAAGTCGTGGCAAAGTACTGAAAAGTTGTGGCAAAGTGCTGAAAAGTGTGGCAAAGTGCTGCAAAGTCGTGGCAAAGTACTGAAAAGTGTGGCAAAGTACTGAAAAGAGTGGCAAAGTACAGACAAGTTGTGGCAAAGTGCTGCAAAGTCGTGGCAAAGTACTGAAAAGTGTGGCAAAGTACTGAAAAGTTGTGGCAAAGTGCTGAAAAGTGTGGCAAAGTACTGAAAAGTTGTGGCAAAGTGCTGAAAAGTGTGGCAAAGTACTGAAAAGTTGTGGCAAAGTGCTGAAAAGTAGTGGCAAAGTACTGAAAAGTCGTGGCAAAGTCGTGGCAAAGTACTGAAAAGTGTGGCAAAGTACTGAAAAGTTGTGGCGAAGTGCTGAAAAGTCGTGGCAAAGTACTGAAAAGTGTGGCAAAGTACTGAAGAGTTATGGCAAAGTACGGAAAAGTTGTGGCAAAGTCATGGCTAAGTACTGAAAAGAGAGGCAAAGTACAGAAAAGTTGTGGCAAAGTGCTGCAAAGTCGTGGCAAAGTACTGAAAAGTCGTGGCAAAGTCGTGGCAAAGTACTGAAAAGTGTGGCAAAGTACTGAAAAGTTGTGGCGAAGTGCTGAAAAGTGGCAAAGTACTGAAAAGTGTGGCAAAGTACTGAAGAGTTGTGGCAAAGTCGTGGCAAAGTACTGAAAAGAGTGGCAAAGTGCTGTAAAGTCGTGGCAAAGTACTGAAAAGTGTGGCAAAGTACTGAAAAGTTGTGGCAAAGTCGTGGCAAAGTACTGAAAAGTGTGGCAAAGTACTGAAAAGTTGTGGCGAAGTGCTGAAAAGTCGTGGCAAAGTACTGAAAAGTGTGGCAAAGTACTGAAAAGTTGTGGCAAAGTCGTGGCAAAGTACTGAAAAGAGTGGCAAAGTGCAGCAAAGTCGTGGCAAAGTACTGAAAAGTGTGGCAAAGTACTGAAAAGTTGTGGCAAAGTGCTGAAAAGTGTGGCAAAGTACTGAAAAGTTGTGGCAAAGTGCTGAAAAGTGTGGCAAAGTACTGAAAAGTCGTGGCAAAGTCGTGGCAAAGTACTGAAAAGAGTGGCAAAGTGCAGCAAAGTCGTGGCAAAGTACTAAAAAGTGTGGCAAAGTGCTGAAAAGTTGTGGCAAAGTGCTGAAAAGTGTGGCAAAGTACTGAAAAGTTGTGGCAAAGTGCTGAAAAGTGTGGCTATTTGCTGCAAAGTCGTGGCAAAGTACTGAAAAGTGTGGCAAAGTACTGAAAAGTTGTGGCAAAGTGCTGAAAAGTGTGGCAAAGTACTGAAAAGTTGTGGCAAAGTGCTGAAAAGTAGTGGCAAAGTGCTGAAAAGTCGTGCAAAGTCGTGGCAAAGTACTGAAAAGTTGTGGCAAAGTGCTGAAAAGTGTGGCAAAGTGCTGCAAAGTCGTGGCAAAGTACTGAAAAGTGTGCAAAGTACTGAAAAGAGTGGCAAAGTACAGACAAGTTGTGGCAAAGTGCTGCAAAGTCGTGGCAAAGTACTGAAAAGTGTGGCAAAGTACTGAAAAGTTGTGGCAAAGTGCTGCAAAGTCGTGGCAAAGTACTGAAAAGTCGTGGCAAAGTCGTGGCAAAGTACTGAAAAGTGTGGCAAAGTACTGAAAAGTTGTGGCAAGTGCTGAAAAGTGGCAAAGTACTGAAAAGTGTGGCAAAGTACTGAAGAGTTGTGGCAAAGTCGTGGCAAAGTACTGAAAAGAGTGGCAAAGTGCTGCAAAGTCGTGGCAAAGTACTGAAAAGTGTGGCAAAGTACAGAAAAGTTGTGGCAAAGTGCTGCAAAGTCGTGGCAAAGTACTGAAAAGTCGTGGCAAAGTCGTGGCAAAGTACTGAAAAGTGTGGCAAAGTACTGAAAAGTTGTGGCGAAGTGCTGAAAAGTGGCAAAGTACTGAAAAGTGTGGCAAAGTACTGAAGAGTTGTGGCAAAGTCGTGGCAAAGTACTGAAAAGAGTGGCAAAGTGCTGTAAAGTCGTGGCAAAGTACTGAAAAGTGTGGCAAAGTACTGAAAAGTTGTGGCAAAGTCGTGGCAAAGTACTGAAAAGTGTGGCAAAGTACTGAAAAGTTGTGGCGAAGTGCTGAAAAGTCGTGGCAAAGTACTGAAAAGTGTGGCAAAGTACTGAAAAGTTGTGGCAAAGTCGTGGCAAAGTACTGAAAAGAGTGGCAAAGTGCAGCAAAGTCGTGGCAAAGTACTGAAAAGTGTGGCAAAGTACTGAAAAGTTGTGGCAAAGTGCTGAAAAGTGTGGCAAAGTACTGAAAAGTTGTGGCAAAGTGCTGAAAAGTTGTGGCAAAGTACTGAAAAGTCGTGGCAAAGTCGTGGCAAAGTACTGAAAAGAGTGGCAAAGTGCAGCAAAGTCGTGGCAAAGTACTAAAAAGTGTGGCAAAGTGCTGAAAAGTTGTGGCAAAGTGCTGAAAAGTGTGGCAAAGTACTGAAAAGTTGTGGCAAAGTGGCTGAAAAGTGTGGCTATTTGCTGCAAAGTCGTGGCAAAGTACTGAAAAGTGTGGCAAAGTACTGAAAAGTTGTGGCAAAGTGCTGAAAAGTGTGGCAAAGTACTGAAAAGTTGTGGCAAAGTGCTGAAAAGTAGTGGCAAAGTGCTGAAAAGTCGTGGAAAGTCGTGGCAAAGTACTGAAAGTTGTGGCAAAGTGCTGAAAAGTGTGGCAAAGTGCTGCAAAGTCGTGGCAAAGTACTGAAAAGTGTGGCAAAGTACTGAAAAGAGTGGCAAAGTACAGACAAGTTGTGGCAAAGTGCTGCAAAGTCGTGGCAAAGTACTGAAAAGTGTGGCAAAGTACTGAAAAGTTGTGGCAAAGTGCTGAAAAGTGTGGCAAAGTACTGAAAAGTTGTGGCAAAGTGCTGAAAAGTGTGGCAAAGTACTGAAAAGTTGTGGCAAAGTGCTGAAAAGTAGTGGCAAAGTACTGAAAAGTCGTGGCAAAGTCGTGGCAAAGTACTGAAAAGTGTGGCAAAGTACTGAAAAGTTGTGGCGAAGTGCTGAAAAGTCGTGGCAAAGTACTGAAAAGTGTGGCAAAGTACTGAAGAGTTATGGCAAAGTACGGAAAAGTTGTGGCAAAGTCATGGCTAAGTACTGAAAAGAGTGGCAAAGTACAGAAAAGTTGTGGCAAAGTGCTGCAAAGTCGTGGCAAAGTACTGAAAAGTCGTGGCAAAGTCGTGGCAAAGTACTGAAAAGTGTGGCAAAGTACTGAAAAGTTGTGGCGAAGTGCTGAAAAGTGGCAAAGTACTGAAAAGTGTGGCAAAGTACTGAAGAGTTGTGGCAAAGTCGTGGCAAAGTACTGAAAAGAGTGGCAAAGTGATGTAAAGTCGTGGCAAAGTACTGAAAAGTGTGGCAAAGTACTGAAAAGTTGTGGCAAGGTGCTGAAAAGTGTGGCAAAGTACTGAAAAGTTGTGGCATGGTGCTGAAAAGTATGGCAAAGTGCTGCAAAGTCGTGGCAAAGTACTGAAAAGTGTGGCAAAGTACTGAAGAAGTTGTGGCAAAGTTCTGAAAAGTGTGGCAAAGTACTGAAAAGTTGTGGCGAAGTGCTGAAAAGTCGTGGCAAAGTACTGAAAAGTGTGGCAAAGTACTGAAAAGTTGTGGCAAAGTCGTGGCAAAGTACTGAAAAGAGTGGCAAAGTACTGAAAAGTTGTGGCAAAGTCGTGGCAAAGTACTGAAAAGTGTGGCAAAGTACTGAAACGTTGTGGCAAAGTGCTGAAAAAGTCGTGGCAAAGTACTGAAAAGAGTGGCAAAGTACTGAAAAGTCGTGGCAAAGTCGTGGCAAAGTCGTGGCAAAGTCGTGGCAAAGTACTGAAAAGTGTGGCAAAGTACTGAAAAGTTGTGGCAAAGTGCTGAAAAGTGTGGCAAAGTACTGAAAAGTTGTGGCAAAGTGCTGAAAAGTGTGGCAAAGTGCTGCAAAGTCGTGGCAAAGTACTGAAAAGTGTGGCAAAGTACTGAAAAGTTGTGGCAAAGTGCTGAAAAGTGTGGCAAAGTACTGAAAAGTTGTGGCAAAGTGCTGAAAAGTAGTGGCAAAGTACTGAAAAGTCGTGGCAAAGTCGTGGCAAAGTACTGAAAAGTGTGGCAAAGTACTGAAAAGTTGTGGCGAAGTGCTGAAAAGTCGTGGCAAAGTACTGAAAAGTGTGGCAAAGTACGGAAAAGTTGTAGCAAAGTCGTGGCTAAGTACTGAAAAGAGTGGCAAAGTACAGAAAAGTTGTGGCAAAGTGCTGCAAAGTCGTGGCAAAGTACTGAAAATTGTGGCAAAGTACTGAAAAGTTGTGGCAAAGTGCTGAAAAGTGTGGCAAAGTACTGAAAAGTTGTGGCAAAGTGCTGAAAAGTGTGGCAAAGTACTGAAAAGTTGTGGCAAAGTGCTGAAAAGTAGTGGCAAAGTACTGAAAAATCGTGGCAAAGTCGTGGCAAAGTACTGAAAAGTGTGGCAAAGTACTGAAGAGTTGCGGCAAAGTCGTGGCAAAGTACTGAAAAGAGTGGCAAAGTGCTGCAAAGTCGTGGCAAAGTACTGAAAAGTGTGGCAAAGTACTGAACAGTTGTGGCAATGTGCTGAAAAGTGTGGCAAAGTACTGAAAAGTTGTGGCAAAGTGCTGAAAAGTGTGGCCAAGTACTGAAAAGTTGTGGCGAAGTGCTGAAAAGTCGTGGCAAAGTACTGAAAAGTGTGGCAAAGTACTGAAAAGTTGTGGCAAAGTTCTGAAAAGTGTGGGAAGTATGCAAAGTACTGAAAGTTGTGGCGAAGTGCTGAAAAGTCGTGGCAAAGTACTGAAAAGTGTGGCAAGAGTACTGAAAAGTTGTGGCAAAGTCGTGGCAAAGTACTGAAAAGAGTGGCAAAGTACTGAAAAGTTGTGGCAAAGTCGTGGCAAAGTACTGAAAAGTGTGGCAAAGTACTGAAACGTTGTGGCAAAGTGCTGAAAAGTCGTGGCAAAGTACTGAAAAGAGTGGCAAAGTACTGAAAAGTCGTGGCAAAGTCGTGGCAAAGTCGTGGCAAAGTCGTGGCAAAGTACTGAAAAGTTGTGGCAAAGTGCTGAAAAGTGTGGCAAAGTACTGAAAAGTTGTGGCAAAGTGCTGAAAAGTGTGGCAAAGTGCTGCAAAGTCGTGGCAAAGTACTGAAAAGTGTGGCAAAGTACTGAAAAGTTGTGGCAAAGTGCTGAAAAGTGTGGCAAAGTACTGAAAAGTTGTGGCAAAGTGCTGAAAAGTAGTGGCAAAGTACTGAAAAGTCGTGGCAAAGTCGTGGCAAAGTACTGAAAAGTGTGGCAAAGTACTGAAAAGTTGTGGCGAAGTGCTGAAAAGTCGTGGCAAAGTACTGAAAAGTGTGGCAAAGTACGGAAAAGTTGTAGCAAAGTCGTGGCTAAGTACTGAAAAGAGTGGCAAAGTACAGAAAAGTTGTGGCAAAGTGCTGCAAAGTCGTGGCAAAGTACTGAAAATTGTGGCAAAGTACTGAAAAGTTGTGGCAAAGTGCTGAAAAGTGTGACAAAGTACTGAAAAGTTGTGGCAAAGTGGTGAAAAGTAGTGGCAAAGTACTGAAAAATCGTGGCAAAGTCGTTGCAAAGTACTGAAAAGTGTGGCAAAGTACTGAAGAGTTGCGGCAAAGTCGTGGCAAAGTACTGAAAAGAGTGGCAAAGTGCTGCAAAGTCGTGGCAAAGTACTGAAAAGTGTGGCAAAGTACTGAACAGTTGTGGCAATGTGCTGAAAAGTGTGGCAAAGTACTGAAAAGTTGTGGCAAAGTGCTGAAAAGTGTGGCCAAGTACTGAAAAGTTGTGGCGAAGTGCTGAAAAGTCGTGGCAAAGTACTGAAAAGTGTGGCAAAGTACTGAAAAGTTGTGGCAAAGTCGTGGCAAAGTACTGAAAAGTGTGGCAAAGTACTGAAGAGTTGTGGCAAAGTCGTGGCAAAGTACTGAAAAGAGTGGCAAAGTGCTGTAAAGTCGTGGCAAAGTACTGAAAAGTGTGGCAAAGTACTGAAAAGTTGTGGCAAGGTGCTGAAAAGTGTGGCAAAGTACTGAAAAGTTGTGGCATGGTGCTGAAAAGTATGGCAAAGTGCTGCAAAGTCGTGGCAAAGTACTGAAAAGTGTGGCAAAGTACTGAAAAGTTGTGGCAAAGTTCTGAAAAGTGTGGCAAAGTACTGAAAAGTTGTGGCGAAGTGCTGAAAAGTCGTGGCAAAGTACTGAAAAGTGTGGCAAAGTACTGAAAAGTTGTGGCAAAGTCGTGGCAAAGTACTGAAAAGAGTAGCAAAGTACTGACAAGTTGTGGCAAAGTCGTGGCAAAGTACTGAAAAGTGTGGCAAAGTACTGAAACGTTGTGGCAAAGTGCTGAAAAGTCGTGGCAAAGTACTGAAAAGAGTGGCAAAGTACTGAAAAGTCGTGGCAAAGTCGTGGCAAAGTCGTGGCAAAGTCGTGGCAAAGTACTGAAAAGTGTGGCAAAGTACTGAAAAGTTGTGGCAAAGTGCTGAAAAGTGTGGCAAAGTACTGAAAAGTTGTGGCAAAGTGCTGAAAAGTGTGGCAAAGTGCTGCAAAGTCGTGGCAAAGTACTGAAAAGTGTGGCAAAGTACTGAAAAGTTGTGGCAAAGTGCTGAAAAGTGTGGCAAAGTACTGAAAAGTTGTGGCAAAGTGCTGAAAAGTAGTGGCAAAGTACTGAAAAGTCGTGGCAAAGTCGTGGCAAAGTCGTGGCAAAGTACTGAAAAGTGTGGCAAAGTACTGAAAAGTTGTGGCAAAGTGCTGAAAAGTGTGGCAAAGTACTAAAAAGTTGTGGCAAAGTGCTGAAAAGTGTGGCAAAGTGCTGCAAAGTCGTGGCAAAGTACTGAAAAGTGTGGCAAAGTACTGAAAAGTTGTGGCAAAGTGCTGAAAAGTGTGGCAAAGTACTGAAAAGTTGTGGCAAAGTGCTGAAAAGTAGTGGCAAAGTACTGAAAAGTCGTGGCAAAGTACTGAAAAGTTGTGGCGAAGTGCTGAAAAGTCGTGGCAAAGTACTGAAAAGTGTGGCAAAGTACGGAAAAGTTGTAGCAAAGTCGTGGCTAAGTACTGAAAAGAGTGGCAAAGTACAGAAAAGTTGTGGCAAAGTGCTGCAAAGTCGTGGCAAAGTACTGAAAATTGTGGCAAAGTACTGAAAAGTTGTGGCAAAGTGCTGAAAAGTGTGGCAAAGTACTGAAAAGTTGTGGCAAAGTGCTGAAAAGTGTGGCAAAGTACTGAAAAGTTGTGGCGAAGTGCTGAAAAGTCGTGGCAAATTACTGAAAAGTGTGGCAAAGTACGGAAAAGTTGTAGCAAAGTCGTGGCTAAGTACTGAAAAGAGTGGCAAAGTACAGAAAAGTTGTGGCAAAGTGCTGCAAAGTCGTGGCAAAGTACTGAAAATTGTGGCAAAGTACTGAAAAGTTGTGGCAAAGTGCTGAAAAGTGTGGCAAAGTACTGAAAAGTTGTGGCAAAGTGCTGAAAAGTGTGGCAAAGTACTGAAAAGTTGTGGCAAAGTGCTGAAAAGTAGTGGCAAAGTACTGAAAAATCGTGGCAAAGTCGTGGCAAAGTACTGAAAAGTGTGGCAAAGTACTGAAGAGTTGCGGCAAAGTCGTGGCAAAGTACTGAAAAGAGTGGCAAAGTGCTGCAAAGTCGTGGCAAAGTACTGAAAAGTGTGGCAAAGTACTGAACAGTTGTGGCAATGTGCTGAAAAGTGTGGCAAAGTACTGAAAAGTTGTGGCAAAGTGCTGAAAAGTGTGGCCAAGTACTGAAAAGTTGTGGCGAAGTGCTGACAAGTCGTGGCAAAGTACTGAAAAGTGTGGCAAAGTACTGAAAAGTTGTGGCAAAGTTCTGAAAAGTGTGGCAAAGTACTGAAAAGTTGTAGCGAAGTGCTGAAAAGTCGTGGCAAAGTACTGAAAAGTGTGGCAAAGTACTGAAAAGTTGTGGCAAAGTCGTGGCAAAGTACTGAAAAGAGTGGCAAAGTACTGAAAAGTTGTGGCAAAGTCGTGGCAAAGTACTGAAAAGTGTGGCAAAGTACTGAAACGTTGTGGCAAAGTGCTGAAAAGTCGTGGCAAAGTACTGAAAAGAGTGGCAAAGTACTGAAAAGTCGTGGAAAAGTCGTGGCAAAGTCGTGGCAAAGTCGTGGCAAAGTACTGAAAAGTTGTGGCAAAGTGCTGAAAAGTGTGGCAAAGTACTGAAAAGTTGTGGCAAAGTGCTGAAAAGTGTGGCAAAGTGCTGCAAAGTCGTGGCAAAGTACTGAAAAGTGTGGCAAAGTACTGAAAAGTTGTGGCAAAGTGCTGAAAAGTGTGGCAAAGTACTGAAAAGTTGTGGCAAAGTGCTGAAAAGTAGTGGCAAAGTACTGAAAAGTCGTGGCAAAGTCGTGGCAAAGTACTGAAAAGTGTGGCAAAGTACTGAAAAGTTGTGGCGAAGTGCTGAAATGTCGTGGCAAAGTACTGAAAAGTGTGGCAAAGTACGGAAAAGTTGTAGCAAAGTCGTGGCTAAGTACTGAAAAGAGTGGCAAAGTACAGAAAAGTTGTGGCAAAGTGCTGCAAAGTCGTGGCAAAGTACTGAAAATTGTGGCAAAGTACTGAAAAGTTGTGGCAAAGTGCTGAAAAGTGTGACAAAGTACTGAAAAGTTGTGGCAAAGTGCTGAAAAGTGTGGCAAAGTACTGAAAAGTTGTGGCAAAGTGCTGAAAAGTAGTGGCAAAGTACTGAAAAATCGTGGCAAAGTCGTGGCAAAGTACTGAAAAGTGTGGCAAAGTACTGAAGAGTTGCGGCAAAGTCGTGGCAAAGTACTGAAAAGAGTGGCAAAGTGCTGCAAAGTCGTGGCAAAGTACTGAAAAGTGTGGCAAAGTACTGAACAGTTGTGGCAATGTGCTGAAAAGTGTGGCAAAGTACTGAAAAGTTGTGGCAAAGTGCTGAAAAGTGTGGCCAAGTACTGAAAAGTTGTGGCGAAGTGCTGAAAAGTCGTGGCAAAGTACTGAAAAGTGTGGCAAAGTACTGAAAAGTTGTGGCAAAGTCGTGGCAAAGTACTGAAAAGTGTGGCAAAGTACTGAAAAGTTGTGGCGAAGTGCTGAAAAGTCGTGGCAAAGTACTGAAAATTGTGGCAAAGTACTGAAAAGTTGTGGCAAAGTCGTGGCAAAGTACTGAAAAGTGTGGCAAAGTACTGAAAAGTTGTGGCGAAGTGCTGAAAAGTCGTGGCAAAGTACTGAAAAGTGTGGCAAAGTACTGAAAAGTTGTGGCAAAGTCGTGGCAAAGTACTGAAAAGTTGTGGCAAAGTGCTGAAAAGTGTGGCAAAGTACTGAAAAGTCGTGGCAAAGTCGTGGCAAAGTACTGAAAAGTGTGGCAAAGTGCTGAAAAGTTGTGGCAAAGTGCTGAAAAGTGTGGCAAAGTACTGAAAAGTTGTGGCAAAGTGCTGAAAAGTGTGGCAAATTGCTGCAAAGTCGTGGCAAAGTACTGAAAAGTGTGGCAAAGTACTGAAAAGTTGTGGCAAAGTGCTGAAAAGTGTGGCAAAGTACTGAAAAGTTGTGGCAAAGTACTGAAAAGTAGTGGCAAAGTGCTGAAAAGTCGTGGCAAAGTCGTGGCAAAGTACTGAAAAGTTGTGGCAAAGTGCTGAAAAGTGTGGCAAAGTACTGAAAAGTTGTGGCAAAGTGCTGAAAAGTCGTGGCAAAGTACTGAAAAGTGTGGCAAAGTGCTGAAAAGTAGTGGCAAAGTGCTGAAAAGTGTGGCAAAGTGCTGAAAAGTAGTGGCAAAGTACTGAAAAGTTGTGGCGAAGTGCTGAAAAGTCGTGGCAAAGTACTGAAAAGAGTGGCAAAGTACTGAAAAGTTGTGGCGAAGTGCTGAAAAGTCGTGGCAAAGTACTGAAAAGTGTGGCAAAGTACTGAAAAGTTGTGGCAAAGTCGTGGCTAAGTACTGAAAAGAGTGGCAAAGTACAGAAAAGTTGTGGCAAAGTGCTGCAAGGTCGTGGCAAAGTACTGAAAAGTGTGGCAAAGTACTGAAAAGTTGTGGCAAAGTGCTGAAAAGTGTGGCAAAGTACTGAAAAGTTGTGGCAAAGTGCTGAAAAGTGTGGCAAAGTACTGAAAAGTTGTGGCGAAGTGCTGAAAAGTCGTGACAAAGTACTGAAAAGTGTGGCAAAGTACTGAAGAGTTGTGGCAAAGTCGTGGCAAAGTACTGAAAAGAGTGGCAAAGTGCTGCAAAGTCGTGGCAAAGTACTGAAAAGTGTGGCAAAGTACTGAAAAGTTGTTGCAAGGTGCTGAAAAGTGTGGCAAAGTACTGAAAAGTTGTGGCAAAGTGCTGAAAAGTATGGCAAAGTGCTGCAAAGTCGTGGCAAAGTAATGAAAAGTGTGGCAAAGTACTGAAAAATGTGGCAAGGTACTGAAAAGTGTGGCAAAGTACTGAAAAGTTGTGGCAAAGTGCTGAAAAGTGTGGCAAAGTACTGAAAAGTTGTGGCAAAGTGCTGAAAAGTAGTGGCAAAGTACTGAAAAGTCGTGGCAAATCGTGGCAAAGTACTGAAAAGTGTGGCAAAGTACTGAAAAGTTGTGGCAAAGTGCTGAAAAGTAGTGGCAAAGTACTGAAAAGTCGTGGCAAAGTCGTGGCAAAGTACTGAAGTGTGGCAAAGTACTGAAAAGTTGTGGCGAAGTGCTGAAAAGTCGTGGCAAAGTACTGAAAAGTGTGGCAAAGTACTGAAGAGTTGTGGCAAAGTCGTGGCAAAGTACTGAAGAGAGTGGCAAAGTGCTGCAAAGTCGTGGCAAAGTACTGAAAAGTGTGGCAAAGTACTGAAAAGTTGTGGCAAGGTACTGAAAAGTGTGGCAAAGTACTGAAAAGTTGTGGCAAAGTGCTGCAAGGTCGTGGCAAAGCACTGAAAAGTGTGGCAAAGTACTGAAAAGTTGTGGCAAAGTGCTGAAAAGTGTGGCAAAGTACTGAAAAGTTGTGGCAAAGTGCTGAAAAGTGTGGCAAAGTACTGAAAAGTTGTGGCAAAGTGCTGAAAAGTAGTGGCAAAGTACTGAAAAGTCGTGGCAAAGTCGTGGCAAAGTACTGCAAAGTGTGGCAAAGTACTGAAAAGTTGTGGCGAAGTGCTGAAAAGTCGTGGCAAAGTACTGAAAAGTGTGGCAAAGTACTGAAGAGTTGTGGCAAAGTCGTGGCAAAGTACAGAAAAGAGTGGCAAAGTGCTGCAAAGTCGTGGCAAAGTACTGAAAAGTGTGGCAAAGTACTGAAAAGTTGTTGCAAGGTGCTGAAAAGTGTGGCAAAGTACTGAAAAGTTGTGGCAAAGTGCTGAAAAGTATGGCAAAGTGCTGCAAAGTCGTGGCAAAGTACTGAAACGTGTCGCAAAGTACTGAAAAATGTGGCAAAGTACTGAAAAGTGTGGCAAAGTACTGAAAAGTTGTGGCAAAGTGCTGAAAAAGTGTGGCAAAGTACTGAAAAGTTGTGGCAAAGTGCTGAAAAGTAGTGGCAAAGTACTGAAAAGTCGTGGCAAAGTCGTGGCAAAGTACTGAAAAGTGTGGCAAAGTACTGAAAAGTTGTGGCGAAGTGCTGAAAAGTCGTGGCAAAGTACTGAAAAGTGTGGCAAAGTACTGAAGAGTTGTGGCAAAGTCGTGGCAAAGTAATGAAAAGAGTGGCAAAGTCCTGCAAAGTCGTGGCAAAGTACTGAAAAGTGTGGCAAAGTACTGAAAAGTTCTGGCAAGGTGCTGAAAAGTGTGGCAAAGTACTTAAAAGTTGTGGCAAAGTGCTGAAAAGTATGGCAAAGTGCTGCAAAGTCGTGGCGAAGTGCTGAAAAGTCGTGGCAAAGTACTGAAAAGTGTGGCAAGTACTGAAAAGTTGTGGCAAAGTCGTGGCAAAGTACTGAAAAGAGTGGCAAAGTACTGAAAACAGTGGCAAAGTACAGAAAAGTTGTGGCAAAGTGCTGAAAAGTGTGGCAAAGTACTGAAGAGTTGTGGCAAAGTCGTGGCAAAGTACTGAAAAGAGTGGCAAAGTCCTGCAAAGTCGTGGCAAAGTACTGAAAAGTGTGGCAAAGTACTGAAAAGTTCTGGCAAGGTGCTGAAAAGTGTGGCAAAGTACTGAAAAGTCGTGGCAAAGTACTGAAAAGTGTGGCAAAGTACTGAAAAGTTGTGGCGAAGTGCTGAAAAGTCGTGGCAAAGTACTGAAAAGTGTGGCAAAGTACTGAAGAGTTGTGGCAAAGTCGTGGCAAAGTACTGAAGAGAGTGGCAAAGTGCTGCAAAGTCGTGGCAAAGTACTGAAAAGTGTGGCAAAGTACTGAAAAGTTGTGGCAAGGTACTGAAAAGTGTGGCAAAGTACTGTAAAGTTGTGGCAAAGTACTGAAAAGTTGTGGCAAAGTGCTGAAAAGTGTGGCAAAGTAATGAAAAGTTG